>NW_027195318.1:0-110000 GCF_038502225.1 Cherax quadricarinatus | reverse complement strand
GACATTACTGTGACTCAACAGTTATTATATTTTTTGTTTCTAATTGTGGCTTCGTGTTTGTTTCCCGCTTCTCGAACAGCCTGTTCCTGCCCATCCTGTCATTTCTTCTCAGTATTTTGTACGTCATTATCATGTCTCCATCTGGTCTGTCTTTTAATGCCATCAGATCCTAGTACTGATCCTTTTGGAACCCTACTTCTTACATTTGCCCCTTCTCATGCCTCTTTTTGGATAATCATCCATT
This sequence comes from Cherax quadricarinatus, assembly GCF_038502225.1. Lineage (NCBI taxonomy): Eukaryota > Metazoa > Arthropoda > Malacostraca > Decapoda > Parastacidae > Cherax > Cherax quadricarinatus. The sequence continues at coordinate 109,756 of NW_027195318.1, read as the reverse complement.
GTCTCCGTGTGTGTATTCACCTCACCTATTTATGGTTGCAGGGGTCGAGTCTAGGCTCCTGGCTCTGCTTTTTAACCTGTCACTTTTTTTTTGAGTCTCGTGAGCCTTACTACCATACTTTTTTTATGCATCAATTTTCCAGTCTAAGAGCTGTTATCCTACCTCAGTTAATTTCGAAGCCCAGCCCTATCTATGGTATACCCCCCCCCTCAGGATGCCACCCACACCAGAGACAACAGGTGTAAGGAAACATGCCCAACGTTTCCATCTGTGTCAGGGATCGAACCATGGACACTTAGTATATGAGCTGAATGCGCTACCTACTGAGCCACGGGCCCTTCTTAATACTATGTATGGAGCCTGCCTCCACTATTTTATCGAGGTCATTCCACTTCTTGACCATGCTGGGACTAAAGAAATACTTCCTGACATCCCTGTTACTCATCTGTGTTGTTCACCTTCCACTGTGCACTCGTGTACTTGTTTCTCGCCTCTAGGTCTACCTTAGCCCACACTATCGCGGCCTCCGAGCATTTTATCTCCCCTAGTTCTTCTGTACGTTAATGCCGTTAGGCTGAGTTTCTTTAGCCTCGCCTCACAACTCATTCCTCTGATCTCTGGCGCAAGTCTCCTTGCATACCTCTATACTTCCACTAGTTTATTAACATGTTTTACTGTGTGTGTGTGTGTGTGTGTGTGTGTGTGTGGGAGGGGGGGGGAAGTTAGGTGTATCCAAAGGAGGACCTTTAAATGGTCGCCTCATTCAATCGGCTTCAAATTTTCAACGCTTGTGCATACAAGGCTAAGATTCTTTTAATATGAAGTAGGTGAGGAAGTTAGACTTAGTAAGGATTAAATGTGTAAGGATGAGCTGACAGGGCGAGCTGAGGGTCCAAGGCAGAGCTATAATGGAACACAAAATTTTGGGGGGATTTTGATAAATATCTTTCCCGTACTCACCTTTAATCTCGAGCTCATCAAAGGATGTTGCAATAACAGCGCTCGAACTATCCTTTGCCACGACAAAAACGAAGTTTACATCTGTTATATCCGTCTCAAACTCTATCTCTGTTTGAGTGTAGGAGTTGGCCTGGCTCTTGTATATTTCCTGTTTCCCTCCACTGTCTTTCAAGACAAGATCCCAGGAACTGAGGGAAGGAAGAGATTCATGTTGATCGAGGATGACCTTAACGTTGTAGTCTTTAGCCAGGGGTTGACCCTCCTTCATGACCTTCCTGAGCTCCAGCAACGTCAGAGACACGGTGCTGGAACTCTCATCTGTAATGTACCACAAACACTACAATAGACGTTACATCCTGTGTTTTGAATGCTGGTGAAGGGTAAATAAGGGATAATCTCCCATTTCTCTGATCAAACCTGATTATCTCCCATTCTACAGGCTCTGTATAATCCAGAGGTCGGCGAACTTTTTTGAATATTACCCCAAAACAAATTTGTGTGCAGCGAAATTACCCACTAGTCTTGAAAATTAATAGAAAACTGCCAAATATTTATATTATATGGGCACTTACAAATATCTATAAATGGAATCATAAATTCTAATAAAAATATGAATATATATTATTAAATAATCAATTTTTGTGCAGTTTTATTTGTTTATTGAGCCGTTATTACCTCCGAGATTTTCATTTTTACCCCATTTAGAGTAATTTACCCCGGTTCCCCGACCACTGAATCCTTACGGGTTTAGCGCTTCCCCATGAATATAAGAATAACAGTGTTGCATTTGGAAAGCTTTGTGGACCATATCTACCTAATGTGTCATCTGAGTCTTATTCAGACTCTAGATATGAGTAGTGTAAGTACTGGTTTAGCAATAGTTGAGGAACGAACTGATGGCAGCCTCAGTGAGGCAAGAACTTCAGCTTATTTTAAATATAGGTTAGATAATTATGTGAATGACTGACTGTGGATTGGTACGAGTTAGACCTGCCTAGCAAGGGCCCGTAGGCCTGCTGTAGTGCACCTTCGTTCTTGTAATCTGTATAGTAACAGTTGATGAACATTAGATAGAGCAATAGTTGTAGTGTTTATATATTATCTATGTATCTATTCATTTGAAAGAGGCGCTAAACCAGTAAGGATTATATAATTCATGCGTTTTGTAAATTTTCAAATCTATTTTTGTTTAAATATAAATATCTTCTGTTCGTTGTAATTACATGTGTATAGCCTAGTAAATGAGTCGCATGAAGAACTAAAGTGTACTCACACAACCGTCGAAGATCAGTTTGACCCCAGACACAGACGAGGCTCAGCGCCCACACCACAACAACCACACCTCTCAACATCTCCACCTGTAAATATACCTAGTGTTAATCTAATGATTAATAATAAAGATGTGGCTGTTGCACTTATTGCGGTTGTTTAATGGTTGTAAATGCCAATGGTAACACTATTCAAATCATGTGTGCTCTCTGCTCTCTGCTCTCTGGTCTCTGCTCTCTGCTCTCTGCTCTCTGGTCTCTGGTCTCTGCTCTCTGCTCTCTGGTCTCTGGGAACGTTCAAGGTAGAAGATAACAGAGCTGGAAAAAAAAATAATGTGTACTGGAACTACTGGGACCATCACCAACTGTGTTCTTTGGAGAGGAAGAGAAATGATAATATATACATGGTAGAAGAGCCTAGTTTTAAGCCTGCATACAAGCATACTCGAGTGAGAAAAGTAGGAGGAAATGTAAAATAGACCTAATGAAAATCAGAGGATGCGTGGATACAATAAGGGAACGCAATATCAACATCCATGGGCATAAATTATTCAACCTGGTAACATCAGACACCAGAAATATTGCCAGGACAAGTGTGGAAGTACTAGACAGTAAATTAAATCACTACCTCCGCGGAGTGCCAGATCAACGAAACTGTTTTAGATACGCTGGGTGGTAGACCGCCAGCAGCAACAAGGACTGGTCCCAGGCCAGGTCGCGACAGCAGGAAAACTCTCGAAATAGGTCATAGGTAAGCCGACAATAGTAGGAAAAACGCATAGCAAAATATCTTTAATTTCTACGTTTGAGTCACTTGGGGTTTACAAGGAACGCAAAATCAGCAGCATAGATGGTCAAAGCCTGATTTGGGGGTCAGGTATCGCCGGGTGAGATCTGAATCTGCAGGTCAGGTCGCTACAATTTGTTTGTTTTCTGCTGCCCCAAGATTTGTGTGCAGTGCACATATGTACATTTGTGTGTAATTGCACATGACCTCAGCGAAGGTAATGTGGAGGTTTGGCTTCACCTGATCTCCAGATTCAGACCTACCCTTAGCTGGGTGTCTTGACCTGGTCCTGGCCCTCCATGCTTCATATACTACCGTGTACCTTGTATCTCGCAAGGTCACAGGTGACTAAATTTTAGTGGAAATTCAAGGCGCTTTGATATCTGTTTTTCTACCACCAATAATAATTATTTCCTAAGATAAACAAGTGTTACTTCTAGAAAAACTAAGATGCACAGTATTTCGGACATAATAGTCACTATTAACATTGCACTTTACTGTCGTAAGAATTTCAAAACAAATTTTGTGAAATTCACTTGACTCACTCTTAATATTGTTTATCTGAAGGTGTACTCGCCTATGTGTGGTTGTCGAGGTCGATTCACAGCTCCTCTGTGTATGTGCGTGTGTATTCACCTATTTGTGGTTGCAGGGGTCGAGACTCAACTCCTGGCCCCGCCTCTTCACTGACCGCTACTGGGTCCTCCCTCTCCCTGCTCCATGAGCTTTATCATATCTCGTCTTAAAACTATGTATAGTAGTACCTGTCTCCACTACATCACTTTCCAGACTATTCCACTTCCTAACAACTCTTGTGGCTGAAGAAATACTTCCTAACATCCCTTTGACTCATCTGAGTCTTCAATTTCCAATTGTGTCCTCTTGTTTCTGTGCCCCCTCTCTGGAGCATCCTGTGTGTGTGTGTGTACGTACTCGCCTATTTGTACTCGCCTATTTGTGGTTGCAGGGGTCGAGTCTTAGCTCCTGGCCCCGCCTTTTCACCGGTTGCTACTGGGCCCTCTCTCTCTCCCTGCTCCATGAGCTTTATCAAACCTCGTCTTAAAACTGTGTATGGTTCCTGCCTCCACTACGTCATTTTCTAGGCTATTCCACTGCCTGACAACTCTATGACTGAAGAAATACTTCCTAATATCTCTCTGATTCATTTGTGTCTTCAACTTCCAATTGTGGCCTCTTGTTTCTGTGTCCCCTCCCTGGAACATCCTGTCTTTGTCCACCTTGTCTATTCCACGCAGTATTTTATATGTCGTTATCATGTCTCCCCTGACCCTCCTGTCCTCCAGTGTCGTCAGGCCGATTTCCCTTAACCTTTCTTCATAGGACATTCCCCTTAGCTCTGGAACTAACCTTGTCCCAAACCTTTGTACTTTCTCTAGTTTCTTGACGTGCTTTATCAAGTGCGGGTTCCAAACAGGTGCTGCATACTCCAGTATGGGCCTGACATACACGGTGTACAGTGTCTTGAACGACTCCTTACTAAGGTATCGGAATGCTGTTCTCAGGTTTGCCAGGCGCCCATATGCTGCAGCACTTATCTGGTTGATGTGTGCTTCCGGAGACATGCTCGGTGTTATACTCACCCCAAGATCTTTCTCCTTGAGTGAGGTTTGCAGTCTTTGGCCACCTAGCCTATACTCTGTCTGTGGTCTTCTGTGCCCTTCCCCTATCTTCATGACTTTGCATTTGGCAGGATTAAATTCGAGAAGCCATTTGCTGGACCAGGTGTCCAGTCTGTCCAGGTCTCTTTGAAGTCCTGCCTGGTCATCATCTGAGTGTGTGTGTGTGTGTGTGTGTGTGTGTGTGTGTGTGTGTGTGTGTGTGTGTGTGTGTGTTTGTTCAGATTCTCGGTAACTTTCTGAAGTCTTCTCGCACTTCTATATGTAAAATGAGCGAACATTTTTCCGAATTTAGGGGATTAAATTAGTGTTAATTCTTGGCCTTAGCGATACAAGCTCAGTCTATACGCATTAAACCTAGCAAACCAAAAACCTGAAGTACGAGTGACGTTCAGTGCTGTCAAACCTTATTCCAGATAACTGATATTCAGACCCTCGTTATTTTCACACAAAATCTTGCCACACTTCGTAATATACAAGCCTTCAGTAATGTCGTACCTTGTTAACGTGTGAGAAAGGTTCAGTTGACTTGTGCAGTTCACACAGTGTCTGACTGATGTTCAGTCCGTAACGTTTAACTGTTCAGTAGGTGGAGTTGCCTTGTGTACCTCGTTCACTGACTGACTGACGTTCACCTCTCGGTATTTTCACGTAAACTTGGCGGCTCCTTCGTGTGAGTAATGTATATTTATAAATCCAACGATCTCACAGCGCGCTGATAACACTCTTTTCTCTGATTAGTTATGAAACACCTGATGAGTACACACTAGGCGTTACTGTAGTGACCGATACTTTATTAACGCTCATCATTACTGTAGTGGAACATGGGAGCTGTAGTACAATAATTTGGCGGTGGTCAAAAAAAAAAAAAAATAGGCACACGATGACTATTTGTCATCAACAAAAACTTCTCTTAAAGATGCAACTCTTGACGGGGATTACCTTCAGTCTAGCGAAGGGGTTCTTAATCCAAGGCACTGGGGCTACACTTCCCCTTCCTCGAATTCAACCTCTTTACCTCCTATGCTGTATGACCCCTAGGGTTTTAGCGCTTCTCCGTGGGTATAATCATTAAAAAGTTCAATTATCAAATTGGCAACCATCGTAGTTTGTTTCCGGAAGTGGAGGATATTTTGGGGGAAGGGGGATGGGGGGGATGGGGGGGGAGGTTGTGTGTTATCACCCGAGTTTTGAGTTGCCAGTTCGTAACTCCATGTTTGTTGTTAGGACAGTGGAGTGGTGCTCGTCGTATGACGTGTTTACAAGTCTTTAATGAACTCGTTAAGGTTTAGAGTCATTGTTGGGTATTCTTCTTGAAGCTCATCTGAGTTATTGGTCTGGATATTTGAATACGGGTGGACCGGGGTTAGTAAGCCAGCTCTGGGGTGGACCGGGGTTAATAAGCCAGCTCTGGGGTAGACCGGGATAAACCGGCTCAGGGTGGACCGGTGGTAAGCTATCTAAGGGGTGGACCCACTCCTGTAGAGGTTGACTGGTGTGTGGACATGGGGTTGGCAAGGATGAAGAGGTAAAGAACATGAGGAGGACTTCAACAGGCCTACTGACTCATCCTAGACAGGTCCAAGTCACCTTCTTGCTTAAGTCAAGTCCGGGTCGCAGCCACTTCGCAGCAATGCCAGCCAGGTCCAATTCACCCGCCCACACCCACCCATGTATCTAACCTATTTTTAAAACCACACATTTTAACTTCAGTGACGCTACTCGGTAGTTTGCTCCACTCATTCGCAACTCTATTACCAAACCGGTGCTTTCCTATATCCTTTCTAAATCTAATTTTTTCGAACTTTAAATCATTGCGGCTAGTCCTGTCTTGGTTAGATTCTTTTAGTGCGGTATTTACATCTTCTTTATTTATTCCTGTTTGCCATTGATACACCTCGATCATATTCCTAATTCTGCTCCTTTTTAAGAGTGCAAATCCAGGGCCTCAGTCTGTCCTCGTAGGAAAGATTTCTGATATATGGGATCAACCCTGTCATTCTTCTTTGTACGCTCTCCAGTGCATTTATATCCCTTCTGTAATCAAAATGAGGTCTAGAGCTGAAAATAACCTGAAGCCAAGAATTCTATTCGCTTTATTACCAACACTTACGCATTGTTGTCTTGGTTTTAGATTACTCCTAACCAGAACTCCTAAATCTTTTTCGCAATCAGTGGTATGAAGATTCACATTATTTAATTTATAAATGTCATGGTTATTTTTCCTTTCTAACGCCTAGAAATTTGCATTTGTCTCTATTAAACTGTATCTGCCACTTCTCTGACCATTGCTTCAGTGTTCAGATCTTCCTGCAGCGCTCTAGTGTCATCGGAGTTAATTCGACGGACTGTTTTGGTGTAGTCGGCAAACTTCCTTATGTCGCTATTCATTCCTTTATCTATGTCGTTTATGTAAATTGTCAACAACAAAGGACCCAACACTGACCAATGCGGAAACCCACTTCGTGACGCGTCCTCACTGATTTCTCCCCGTTTATGCAAACACTCTGTTGTGTATGTCAACCAGGTTTAGGTAGGCTAGAGCAGTGAACAAGGTTGTGGATGAACACTCTCAGGGTGACCTAACCACTGAGTTTAAGTGGATATTTTCTTGACTTTCTAGACAGTTGCTTGTTTCTACCTAAATTCTCTCTCCCTTTCAATGCCTCTAATATTTTGGTCCTAGAAATACTGTATTGTTTTTTGGCTGTTCGAAAAAGACTCGTATATAAATATTGAATGGTTTAACAAGATCTAATATTCATTAATATACGAACGCATACGTAAACAGCATGAATACGAGAATAATTGTCAAGGATCGTGTTAAGAAAAATAAATAGAGTTAAGACAGGAAACAGATGATGTAAAATGCGGTAAATTTTAGTGCAAAAAGTTACTTTGATAAAAGGGTGACGTCGCTGTTGTGAAGCCGTTGTTGGAGGTGCCGGTTAATTTCCTATAAAACTCTTTATCAGTATTCATCACCCTGATAACTGGTACATTGTTTATGGGTGAGTCACTGACAACTTTGCCAGAGCCACCGCCTCAAGAGAGCTTCCTTGACGCTGATGTTTCGCCATGAATGGTTTCTTCATGACTGAACAAACCATTTGTGGCGGAACCTTTCCATCCTGACTCAGGTACCATGAACCTGTCCTCGCACATGAACAAGGCAACAGTTAACTGGGTTACATGTGTCTTAGTTCACAGGTGTCCTTAATTTATACTCTTACTCCACCTTATTACCTCGCATTCCCTAGGCTCTGTATAACCCCTACAAGTTTAGCGCTTCCTCAAAAGTGTGTGTGTCGGCTGGAGGGTCACCACTTTCCTTATTAACATCGCAGCAGGTGTGAGTTTTCTTGCGCATAGGTATTTTTCTTTGAGTAATATTTCCAGCAGGACTGGAGTCTCTGCCGTGACTTCCGGCAGGACTGAAGTCTCTGCCGTGACTTCCGGCAGGACTGAAGTCTCTGCCGTGACTTCCGGCAGGACTGGAGTCTCTGCCGTGACTTCCGGCAGGACTGAGTCTCTGCCGTGACTTCCGGCAGGACTGGGGTCTCTGCCGTGACTTCCGGCAGGACTGGAGTCTCTGCCGTGACTTCCGGCAGGACTGGAGTCTCTGCCGTGACTTCCGGCAGGACTGGAGTCTCTGCCGTGACTTCCGGCAGGACTGGAGTCTCTGCCGTGACTTCCGGCAGGACTGGAGTCTCTGCCGTGACTTCCGGCAGGACTGGAGTCTCTGCCGTGACTTCCGGCAGGACTGGAGTCTCTGCCGTGACTTCCGGCAGGACTGGAGTCTCTGCCGTGACTTCCGGCAGGACTGGAGTCTCTGCCGTGACTTCCGGCAGGACTGGAGTCTCTGCCGTGACTTCCGGCAGGACTGGAGTCTCTGCCGTGACTTCCGGCAGGACTGGAGTCTCTGCCGTGACTTCCGGCAGGACTGGAGTCTCTGCCGTGACTTCCGGCAGGACTGGAGTCTCTGCCGTGACTTCCGGCAGGACTGGAGTCTCTGCCGTGACTTCCGGCAGGACTGGAGTCTCTGCCGTGACTTCCGGCAGGACTGGAGTCTCTGCCGTGACTTCCGGCAGGACTGGAGTCTCTGCCGTGACTTCCGGCAGGACTGGAGTCTCTGCCGTGACTTCCGGCAGGACTGAGTCTCTGCCGTGACTTCCGGCAGGACTGGAGTCTCTGCCGTGACTTCCGGCAGGACTGGAGTCTCTGCCGTGACTTCCGGCAGGACTGGAGTCTCTGCCGTGACTTCCGGCAGGACTGGAGTCTCTGCCGTGACTTCCGGCAGGACTGAGTCTCTGCCGTGACTTCCGGCAGGACTGGAGTCTCTGCCGTGACTTCCGGCAGGACTGGAGTCTCTGCCGTGACTTCCGGCAGGACTGGAGTCTCTGCCGTGACTTCCGGCAGGACTGGAGTCTCTGCCGTGACTTCCGGCAGGACTGGAGTCTCTGCCGTGACTTCCGGCAGGAGTGGAGTCTCTGCCGTGACTTCCGGCAGGAGTGGAGTCTCTGCCGTGACTTCCGGCAGGAGTGGAGTCTCTGCCGTGACTTCCGGCAGGAGTGGAGTCTCTGCCGTGACTTCCGGCAGGAGTGGAGTCTCTGCCGTGACTTCCGGCAGGAGTGGAGTCTCTGCCGTGACTTCCGGCAGGAGTGGAGTCTCTGCCGTGACTTCCGGCAGGAGTGGAGTCTCTGCCGTGACTTCCGGCAGGAGTGGAGTCTCTGCCGTGACTTCCGGCAGGAGTGGAGTCTCTGCCGTGACTTCCGGCAGGAGTGGAGTCTCTGCCGTGACTTCCGGAGGAGTGGAGTCTCTGCCGTGACTTCCGGCAGGAGTGGAGTCTCTGCCGTGACTTCCGGCAGGAGTGGAGTCTCTGCCGTGACTTCCGGCAGGAGTGGAGTCTCTGCCGTGCCTTCCGGCAGGAGTGGAGTCTCTGCCGTGACTTCCGGCAGGAGTGGAGTCTCTGCCGTGACTTCCGGCAGGAGTGGAGTCTCTGCCGTGACTTCCGGCAGGAGTGGAGTCTCTGCCGTGACTTCCGGCAGGAGTGGAGTCTCTGCCGTGACTTCCGGCAGGAGTGGAGTCTCTGCCGAGACTTCCGGCAGGAGTGGAGTCTCTGGCGTGACTTCCGGCAGGAGTGGCGTCTCTGCCGCGACTTCCGGCAGGAGTGGAGTCTCTGCCGTGACTTCCGGCAGGAGTGGAGTCTCTGCCGTGACTTCCGGCAGGAGTGGAGTCTCTGCCGTGACTTCCGGCAGGAGTGGAGTCTCTGCCGTGACTTCCGGCAGGAGTGGAGTCTCTGCCGTGACTTCCGGCAGGAGTGGAGTCTCTGCCGTGACTTCCGGCAGGAGTGGAGTCTCTGCCGTGACTTCCGGCAGGAGTGGAGTCTCTGCCGTGACTTCCGGCAGGAGTGGAGTCTCTGCCGTGACTTCCGGCAGGAGTGGAGTCTCTGCCGTGACTTCCGGCAGGAGTGGAGTCTCTGCCGTGACTTCCGGCAGGAGTGGAGTCTCTGCCGTGACTTCCGGCAGGAGTGGAGTCTCTGCCGTGACTTCCGGCAGGAGTGGAGTCTCTGCCGTGACTTCCGGCAGGAGTGGAGTCTCTGCCGTGACTTCCGGCAGGAGTGGAGTCTCTGCCGTGACTTCCGGCAGGAGTGGAGTCTCTGCCGTGACTTCCGGCAGGAGTGGAGTCTCTGCCGTGACTTCCGGCAGGAGTGGAGTCTCTGCCGTGACTTCCGGCAGGAGTGGAGTCTCTGCCGTGACTTCCGGCAGGAGTGGAGTCTCTGCCGTGACTTCCGGCAGGAGTGGAGTCTCTGCCGTGACTTCCGGCAGGAGTGGAGTCTCTGCCGTGACTTCCGGCAGGAGTGGAGTCTCTGCCGGGACTTCCGGCAGGAGTGGAGTCTCTGCCGGGACTTCCGGCAGGAGTGGAGTCTCTGCCGGGACTTCCGGCAGGAGTGGAGTCTCTGCCGGGACTTCCGGCAGGAGTGGAGTCTCTGCCGTGACTTCCGGCAGGGCTGGAGTCTCTGCCGTGACTTCCGGCAGGGCTGGAGTCTCTGCCGTGACTTCCGGCAGGGCTGGAGTCTCTGCCGTGACTTCCGGCAGGGCTGGAGTCTCTGCCGTGACTTCCGGCAGGGCTGGAGTCTCTGCCGTGACTTCCGGCAGGGCTGGAGTCTCTGCCGTGACTTCCGGCAGGGCTGGAGTCTCTGCCGTGACTTCCGGCAGGGCTGGAGTCTCTGCCGTGACTTCCGGCAGGGCTGGAGTCTCTGCCGTGACTTCCGGCAGGGCTGGAGTCTCTGCCGTGACTTCCGGCAGGGCTGGAGTCTCTGCCGTGACTTCCGGCAGGGCTGGAGTCTCTGCCGTGACTTCCGGCAGGGCTGGAGTCTCTGCCGTGACTTCCGGCAGGGCTGGAGTCTCTGCCGTGACTTCCGGCAGGGCTGGAGTCTCTGCCGTGACTTCCGGCAGGGCTGGAGTCTCTGCCGTGACTTCCGGCAGGGCTGGAGTCTCTGCCGTGACTTCCGGCAGGGCTGGAGTCTCTGCCGTGACTTCCGGCAGGGCTGGAGTCTCTGCCGTGACTTCCGGCAGGGCTGGAGTCTCTGCCGTGACTTCCGGCAGGGCTGGAGTCTCTGCCGTGACTTCCGGCAAGACTGGAATCTCTGCCGTGACATCCGGCAGGTCTGAGTCTCTGCCGTGACTTCCAGCGGGACTGGAGTCTCTGCCGTGACTTCCGGCTGAACTGGAGTCTCTGCCGTGACTTCCGGCAGGAGTGGAGTCTCTGCCGTGACTTCCGGCAGGAGTGGAGTCTCTGCCGTGACTTCCGGCAGGAGTGGAGTCTCTGCCGTGACTTCCGGCAGGAGTGGAGTCTCTGCCGTGACTTCCGGCAGGAGTGGAGTCTCTGCCGTGACTTCCGGCAGGAGTGGAGTCTCTGCCGTGACTTCCGGCAGGAGTGGAGTCTCTGCCGTGACTTCCGGAGGAGTGGAGTCTCTGCCGTGACTTCCGGAGGAGTGGAGTCTCTGCCGTGACTTCCGGCAGGAGTGGAGTCTCTGCCGTGACTTCCGGCAGGAGTGGAGTCTCTGCCGTGACTTCCGGCAGGAGTGGAGTCTCTGCCGTGACTTCCGGCAGGAGTGGAGTCTCTGCCGTGACTTCCGGCAGGAGTGGAGTCTCTGCCGTGACTTCCGGCAGGAGTGGAGTCTCTGCCGTGACTTCCGGCAGGAGTGGAGTCTCTGCCGTGACTTCCGGCAGGAGTGGAGTCTCTGCCGTGACTTCCGGCAGGAGTGGAGTCTCTGCCGTGACTTCCGGCAGGAGTGGAGTCTCTGCCGTGACTTCCGGCAGGAGTGGAGTCTCTGCCGTGACTTCCGGCAGGAGTGGAGTCTCTGCCGTGACTTCCGGCAGGAGTGGAGTCTCTGCCGTGACTTCCGGCAGGAGTGGAGTCTCTGCCGTGACTTCCGGCAGGAGTGGAGTCTCTGCCGTGACTTCCGGCAGGAGTGGAGTCTCTGCCGTGACTTCCGGCAGGAGTGGAGTCTCTGCCGTGACTTCCGGCAGGAGTGGAGTCTCTGCCGTGACTTCCGGCAGGAGTGGAGTCTCTGCCGTGACTTCCGGCAGGGCTGGAGTCTCTGCCGTGACTTCCGGCAGGGCTGGAGTCTCTGCCGTGACTTCCGGCAGGGCTGGAGTCTCTGCCGTGACTTCCGGCAGGGCTGGAGTCTCTGCCGTGACTTCCGGCAGGGCTGGAGTCTCTGCCGTGACTTCCGGCAGGGCTGGAGTCTCTGCCGTGACTTCCGGCAGGGCTGGAGTCTCTGCCGTGACTTCCGGCAGGGCTGGAGTCTCTGCCGTGACTTCCGGCAGGGCTGGAGTCTCTGCCGTGACTTCCGGCAGGGCTGGAGTCTCTGCCGTGACTTCCGGCAGGGCTGGAGTCTCTGCCGTGACTTCCGGCAGGGCTGGAGTCTCTGCCGTGACTTCCGGCAGGGCTGGAGTCTCTGCCGTGACTTCCGGCAAGACTGGAATCTCTGCCGTGACATCCGGCAGGTCTGAGTCTCTGCCGTGACTTCCAGCGGGACTGGAGTCTCTGCCGTGACTTCCGGCTGAACTGGAGTCTCTGCCGTGACTTCCGGCAGGACTGGAGTCTCTGCCGTGACTTCCGGCAAAACTGGAGTCTCTGCCGTGACTTCCGGCAAGACTGGAGTCTCTGCCGTGAGTTCCAGCAGTACTGGAGTCTCTGCCGTGACTTCCGGCAAGACTGGGGTCTCTGCCGTGAGTTCCGGCAGCACTGGGGTCTCTGCCGTGACTTCCAGCGGGACTGGAGTCTCTGCCGTGAGTTCCGGCAGGACTGGAGTCTCTGCCGTGACTTCCGGCAAGACTGGAATCTCTGCCGTGACTTCCAGCGGGACTGGGGTCTCTGCCGTGAGTTCCGGCAGGACTGGAGTCTCTGCCGTGACTTCCAGCGGGACTGGAGTCTCTGCCGTGACTTCCGGCAAGAAACAGCGCAGTGATTAAATGTGACGAACTGAAATTCTCGAGGTTTCCGCACTGAGGAATGTATTAGGTAAGATCCGTCAGGAAAGAGGATAAGTATTTCCTGATGCGGGTCTTAGTTATATGATGACCCACAACTGGAGCTTTTGATTATCTGACGGAGGTCTTTCACTGGCTTACCGGTTCACTCATTTAAAAATTAAGGTTATGATTACAACCATTTTTTTTTTTTTGAGGATTGTGTATGGATTTGAGAATAGTGTATTGGGGTCGGAAATGATGGAGGGGTGAGGCGGGTGGGGAGGGGACTTATAGAGATAGTGATATCATGGTGGTGTTATCAGCCAGGGTGGCAGGAACTGTGTTATCTGAGCGTTGTATTGTTCATAGTGGCTGTTTTGGAGCCATATGGATTCACTTGTTTCATAAATGTCAAATACACATGTTGTAACAAATTAATTAATGTTGATTCTTGAGAAATTAAAACGTATGTCTTAAAATAAGCTGTTGGATTTAACTAGGGTGCAAGCACGCTTTAAAAGTTCTGGATTACACCAGCTATTCCAAGTTCAAAAGATTTTAGTAGTATCACCACGAACCTCTTGAAGGGAGGCTCCTTGTCGTGGTAAAGAGGCTCTTGGTCTGAACAACTGGACCTTTTGATCTTCTTCCTCAGACCTAACCTAATTACCCCCAATCCTCCTTCCCTATCACATCCCCCCTTTTTTCCCTTTCCTCCGCCTTTCCATCCCTCCCTTTTCCCTGCCCCGTTTGCAGCCTCTGGGGTCCTCCCCTCTGACATTACGGTTTCTAGGTAATTGAAGTGTGCCAGGGTTCATCCAGCTCCGTGGGGTTCCTCGGGAGTGGTATAATTTGCCATGGAATCTGGATCATCTGGAGGTGACCTGCTCCCTTTTCGGATTTTCCAGGTGGAGCGAGGTGTCCTGCAGGTGACGGGTGTATCTCCAGAGGCTACCTGTCGGTTCTGGGAGGTGGCAACAGGAGTAGTTATGCTTTGTGGTGGGTAAGGCAACTTTTATTTCCAAACTAGACCTCCTTGAAGGTTACTATCAGGTACCTTTGACAAATAAGGCAGGAAATTTCTGCCTTCGTAATTCTGGATCACTATCAATATACAATGACCCCATTCGGAATGCAGAACTCGCTGGCAACGTTCCAGAAGCTGATCCATCAGGCTATTAAAGAACTTGAAGGCATGACAGCTTATCTAGACAATATAGTAGTAGTTTCCGATACATGCCAGTGTCAGGGGTCACTATATGACAGTCTCAGGACGTCACTATATGCCAGTGTCAGGAGTAACTATATGACAGTGTCGGGAGGTCACTGTATGCCAGTGTCAAGGGTCACTATGTGCCAGTGTCAGGGGTCACAATATGCCAGTGTCAGGGGTCACTACATGACAGTGTCAAAGGGCCACTGTATGTCAGTGTCAGGGGTCACTATATCCCGGATGTCAAGTCACTATATGCCAGCTTCAGGGGTCACTATATGACAATGTCAGGGGGTCACTATGAGTGTCAGGGGTCGCTATATGTCAGTGTCAGGACTCGCTATATGCCAGTGTCAGGGGTCACTATATGCCAGCGTCAGAGGGGTGACTATATGCCAGTGTCAGGAGTCTTTATATATGATATTGTCAGGGGTCATTATATGCCAGTGTCAGGCGTCACTCTTTGACAGTGTCAGGGGATCACTATATGACAGTGTCAGGGGGTCACTATATGCCAGCGTCAGGGAGAACTATATTCCAGTAAATGCCACTGCCAAGGGTCACTATATGCAGATGTCACGGATAACAATATGCCGGTGTCAGGAGGCACTATATGCCCTTGTCAAGGGTCACTATATGCTAGTGTCAGGGGTCACTACGCGAGTGTCAGGGGTCACTGTATGACAGTGTTAAGGGGTCACAATATGCCGGTGTCAAGGGTCACTATATGCCAGTGTCAGGGGTCATTATATGCCAGTGTCAAGGGCCACTATATGACAGTGTCGGGGTCACTATATGCCAATATCAAGGGCCACTATACGCCAGTGTCAGGGGACACTATATTCCAGAAGTCAAGAGTCACTATATGTCAGTATCGGGGGTCATTATATGAGTTTCAGAGGTCACTATATGACAGCCTCAGGACGTCACTATATGACAGTGTCGGGGTCACTGTATTCCAGTGTCATGGGTCACTATATGACAGTGTCAGGGGGTCCACTATGTGCCAGTGTCAGGGATCACTATATTCCATTGTCAGTGGGCACTATATGCCAGTGTCAAGGGTCACTATATGCCAGTGTCAGGAGTCACTATATACCAGTGTCAGGGGCCACTATATACCAGTGTCAGGGATCACTATATTCCATTGTCAGTGGGCACTATATGCCAGTGTCAAGGGTCACTATATGCCAGTGTCAGGAGTCACTATATACCAGTGTCAGGGGCCACTATATACCAGTGTCAGGGGTCACTGTATGACAGTGCCAAGGGGTCACTATATTCCGGATGTCAAGAGTCACTATATGCCAGTGCCAGGGGTCACTATGCAAGTGCCAGGGGTCACTATATTCCAAAAGTCAAGGGTCCCTATATACCAGTATCAGGGGTCACAATATGAGTGTCAGGGTTCACTATATGACAGTGTAAAAGGGGTCACAATATGCCAGTGTCACGGCTCACAGTCTGCCAGTGTCAGGGGTCTCTATATATCAGTGTCAGGGGAGGTCACTGTACGACAATGTCAGGAGTCATTATATGCCAGTGTCAGAGGGACACTATATGCCAGTGTCAAGGGTCACTATATGCCAATGTCAGGGGTCACTGAGTGCCGGGTCACTATATGCACAGTGTCAGGGATCACTATGACAGTGTCAGAGGGTCACTATATGAGTGTCAGGGGTCACTATATGCCAGTGTCAGGGGTCACTATATGCCAGTGTCAGGGGTAACTATATGACAGTGTCAGAGGGTCAGTATACGAGTGTCAAGGGTCACTATATGCCAGTGTCAGGGGTCACTATATGCCAGTGTCAGGGGTCACTATATGAGTGCCGGGTCACTATATGCAGAGTGTCAGGGATCACTATGACAGTGTCAGAGGGTCACTATATGAGTGTCAGGGGTCACTATATGCCAGTGTCAGGGGTCACTATATGCCAGTGTCAGGGGTAACTATACGACAGTGTCAGAGGGTCACTATATGAGTGTCAAGGGCCACTATATGCCAGTGTCAGGGGTCACTATATGCTAGTGTCAGGGGTCACTACATGCTAGTGTCAGGGGTCACTATATGCTAGTGTCAGGGGTCACTATATGAGTGTCAGGGGTCACTACATGCCAGTGTCAGGGGTAACTATATGCCAGTGTCAGGGGTAAACTATATGACAGTGTCAGAGGGTCACTATATGAGTGTCAAGGGTCACTATATGCCAGTGTCTGGGGTCACTATATGCCAGTGTCAGGGGTCACTATATGCCAGTGTCAGAGGTAACTGTATGACAGTGTCAGGGGGTCACTATATGCCAGTATCAGTTTTCACTATATTACAGAAGTCAAGGGTCACTGTATGCCAGTGTCAGGGGTCACTATATTCCAGAAGTCAAGGGTCACTATATGGCATTGTCATGGGTCACTATATGACAGTATCAAGGGGTAACTATATACCAGTATCAGGGGTCACTATATGAGTATCAGGGATCACTATATGACAGTGTCAAAGGTCACTGTATGTCAGTGTCAGGGGTCACTGCATGACAGTGTCAGGGGTCACTATATGCCAGTATCAGGGTTCACTATATTCCAGAAGTCAAGGGTCACTATATGCCATTAGGGGTCATAATATACGAGTGTCAGGGGTCACTATATGATAGTGTTAAGGGGTCAAGATATGCCAGTGTCAAAAGTCATTATATGCCAGTGTCAGGGAGCCACTATATGTCAGTGTCAGGGGTCACTATATGCCACTGTCAGAAGGTCACTATGTGCCAGTGTCAGTGGTCACTATATGCCAGTGTCAGGGGTTGCTATATTCCAGAAGTCAAGGGTCACTGTTTGCCAGTATCAGGGGTCACTATACTCCAGACGTAAAGGGTCACTATATGCCAGTTTCAGGGGTCACTATGCCAGTGTCAGGGGGTCACTATATGCCAGTGTCAGGAGTCACTATATGACAGTGTCAGGGGAGTCACTATATGCCAGTGTCAGGGGTCACTATGTGCCAGTGTCAGTGGACATTATATGCCAGTGTTAGGGGTCACTATATACCAGTGTCAGGGGTCACTATATGCCAGTGTCAGTGGACATTATATGCCAGTGTCCGGGGTCACTCTATGCCAGTGTCCGGGGTCACTCTATGCCAGTGTCCGGGGTCACTCTATGCCAGTGTCCGGGGTCACTCTATGCCAGTGTCCGGGGTCACTCTATGCCAGTGTCCGGGGTCACTCTATGCCAGTGTCCGGGGTCACTCCGGGGTCACTATATGCCAGTGTCCGGGGTCACTATATGCCAGTGTCCGGGGTCACTATATGCCAGTGTCCGGGGTCACTATATGCCAGTGTCCGGGGTCACTATATGCCAGTGTCCGGGGTCACTATATGCCAGTGTCAGGGGTCACTATATGCCAGTGTCAGGGGTCACTATATGCCAGTGTCAGGGGTCACTATATGCCAGTGTCAGGGGTCACTATATGCCAGTGTCAGGGGTCACTATATGCCAGTGTCAGGGGTCACTATATGCCAGTGTCAGGGGTCACTATATACCAGTGTCAGGGGTCACTATATACCAGTGTCAGGGGTCACTATATACCAGTGTCAGGGGTCACTATATACCAGTGTCAGGGGTCACTATATACCAGTGTCAGGGGTCACTATATACCAGTGTCAGGGGTCACTATATACCAGTGTCAGGGGTCACTATATACCAGTGTCAGGGGTCACTATATACCAGTGTCAGGGGTCACTATATACCAGTGTCAGGGGTCACTATATACCAGTGTCAGGGGTCACTATATACCAGTGTCAGGGGTCACTATATACCAGTGTCAGTTTTCAGTCATCTCTTAACAGTGTTGTTTTCTCTTATATGTAAATTCATGTATAAGTCCCCACAAGGACGCTCCTTCATGCTGAAGTGCTCCTCATTCTCTGAATCGCGGCGAACCTCCACTTCCTTGGATCACACCTGATCGCCTCGACTTCCTCATTCCCTTTGATTCCTAAGTGTTTAGTGCATCCCCATAAAAGTAACAATAATAAAAATTAATAATAATTACATTTATCAAATACGTGATTATTTTTGCTAGGTCTTATTTCACTATTTTATTATGTTTTATAATTCAAGTAAAATGCCAGATGCCTTCGCTGTATCTGTTTTTTAACC
Source organism: Cherax quadricarinatus (assembly GCF_038502225.1). Classification (NCBI taxonomy): domain Eukaryota; kingdom Metazoa; phylum Arthropoda; class Malacostraca; order Decapoda; family Parastacidae; genus Cherax; species Cherax quadricarinatus. The sequence continues at coordinate 91,250 of NW_027195318.1, read as the reverse complement.
TGACCTCTGTATTGTAGGTATATATATATATATATATATATATATATATATATATATATATATATATATATATGTATATATATGTATATAATGTATATATATACAGTGGACCCCCGGTTAACGATATTTTTTCACTCCAGAAGTATGTTCAGGTGCCAGTACTGACCGTATTTGTTCCCATAAGAAATATTGTGAAGTAGATTAGTCCATTTCAGACCCCCAAACATACACGTACAAACGCACTTACATAAATACACTTACATAATTGGTCGCATTCGGAGGTGATCGTTAACCGGGGGTCCACTGTATATGTATGTAATCATATTTACAAACAATTAATGATAGTGGGTACAAAAAGAAAAATGCAAAGTTGGCAAAAGTATTTTATTTTATTTATAAATTCTATAGGCATAAAATAAATATATCAATGTACGTTGAAAGTTCGTAAGAGCTGAGTGCACATTATGAGTGCACATTATGAGTGCACATTATGAGTGCACATTATGAGTGCACATTATGAGTGCACATGAGTGCACATTATGAGTGCACATTATGAGTGCACATTATGAGTGCACGACAATAAACAGATGTGTTTACTTCTTGAGGCTATCTCGCTATAGTCTCCCAGTATAAACACTCAGCTATCTCGCTATAGTCTCCCAGTATAAACACTCAGCTATCTCGCTATAGTCTCCCAGTATAAACACTCAGCTATCTCGCTATAGTCTCCCAGTATAAACACTCAGCTATCTCGCTACAGTCTCCCAGTCTAAACTCTCAGCTATCTCGCTACAGTCTCCCAGTATAAACACTCAGCTATCTCGCTACAGTCTCCCAGTCTAAACTCTCAGCTATCTCGCTACAGTCTCCCAGTATAAACACTCAGCTATCTCGCTACAGTCTCCCAGTATAAACACTCAGCTATCTCGCTACAGTCTCCCAGTATAAACTCTCAGCTATCTCGCTACAGTCTCCCAGTATAAACACTCAGCTATCTCGCTACAGTCTCCCAGTATAAACTCTCAGCTATCTCGCTACAGTCTCCCAGTATAAACACTCAGCTATCTCGCTACAGTCTCCCAGTATAAATACTCAGCTATCTCGCTACAGTCTCCCAGTATAAACACTCAGCTATCTCGCTACAGTCTCCAGGTCTAAACTCTCAGCTATCTCGCTACAGTCTCCCAGTATAAACTCTCAGCTATCTCGCTACAGTCTCCCAGTATAAACTCTCAGCTATCTCGCTACAGTCTCCCAGTATAAACACTCGGCTATCTCGCTACAGTCTCCAGGTCTAAACACTCAGCTATCTCGCTACAGTCTCCCAGTATAAACACTCAGCTATCTCGCTACAGTCTCCCAGTCTAAACTCTCATGTATCTCGCTACAGTCTCCCAGTATAAACACTCAGCTATCTCGCTACAGTCTCCCAGTATAAACTCTCAGCTATCTCGCTATAGTCTCCCAGTATAAACACTCAGCTATCTCGCTACAGTCTCCCAGTCTAAACTCTCAGCTATCTCGCTACAGTCTCCCAGTATAAACTCTCAGCTATCTCGCTACAGTCTCCCAGTATAAACACTCAGCTATCTCGCTACAGTCTCCCAGTATAAACACTCAGCTATCTCGCTACAGTCTCCCAGTATAAACTCTCAGCTATCTCGCTACAGTCTCCCAGTATTAACTCTCAGCTATCTCGCTACAGTCTCCCAGTATAAACTCTCAGCTATCTCGCTACAGTCTCCCAGTCTAAACTCTCAGCTATCTCGCTACAGTCTCCCAGTATAAACACTCGGCTATCTCGCTACAGTCTCCCAGTATAAACTCTCAGCTATCTCGCTACAGTCTCCCAGTCTAAACTCTCAGCTATCTCGCTACAGTCTCCCAGTATAAACACTCAGCTATCTCGCTACAGTCTCCCAGTATAAACACTCAGCTATCTCGCTACAGTCTCCCAGTATAAACACTCAGCTATCTCGCTACAGTCTCCCAGTCTAAACTCTCAGCTATCTCGCTACAGTCTCCCAGTCTAAACTCTCAGCTATCTCGCTACAGTCTCCCAGTCTAAACTCTCAGCCATCTCGCTACAGTCTCCCAGTCTAGACTCTCAGCCATCTCGCTACAGTCTCCCAGTCTAAACTCTCAGCTATCTCGCTACAGTCTCCCAGTCTAAACTCAGCTATCTCGCTACAGTCTCCCAGTATAAACAATCAGCTATCTCGCTACAGTCTCCCAGTATAAACACTCAGCTATCTCGCTACAGTCTCCCAGTATAAACTCAGCTATCTCGCTACAGTCTCCCAGTCTAAACTCTCAGCTATCTCGCTACAGTCTCCCAGTCTAAACTCTCAGCTATCTCGCTACAGTCTCCCAGTATAAACTCTCAGCTATCTCGCTACAGTCTCCCAGTCTAAACTCTCAGCTATCTCGCTACAGTCTCCCAGTCTAAACTCTCAGCTATCTCGCTACAGTCTCCCAGTCTAAACTCTCAGCTATCTCGCTACAGTCTCCCAGTCTAAACTCTCAGCTATCTCGCTACAGTCTCCCAGTCTAAACTCTCAGCTATCTCGCTACAGTCTCCCAGTATAAACTCTCAGCTATCTCGCTACAGTCTCCCAGTCTAAACTCTCAGCTATCTCGCTACAGTCTCCCAGTCTAAACTCTCAGCTATCTCGCTACAGTCTCCCAGTCTAAACTCTCAGCTATCTCGCTACAGTCTCCCAGTATAAACACTCAGCTATCTCGCTACAGTCTCCCAGTCTAAACTCTCAGCTATCTCGCTACAGTCTCCCAGTCTAAACTCTCAGCTATCTCGCTATAGTCTCCCAGTATAAACTCTCAGCTATCTCGCTACAGTCTCCCAGTCTAAACTCTCAGCTATCTCGCTACAGTCTCCCAGTCTAAACTCTCAGCTATCTCGCTATAGTCTCCCAGTATAAACTCTCAGCTATCTCGCTACAGTCTCCCAGTATAAACTCTCAGCTATCTCGCTACAGTCTCCCAGTATAAACACTCAGCTATCTCGCTACAGTCTCCCAGTCTAAACTCTCAGCTATCTCGCTACAGTCTCCCAGTATAAACACTCAGCTATCTCGCTATAAGCTCCCAGTATAAACACTCAGCTATCTCGCTATAAGCTCCCAGTATAAACACTCAGCTATCTCGCTATAGTCTCCCAGTATAAACACTCGGCTATCTCGCTACAGTCTCCCAGTATAAACACTCGGCTATCTCGCTACAGGCTCCCAGTATAAACACTCAGCTATCTCGCTACAGTCTCCCAGTATAAACACTCAACTATCTCGCTACAGTCTCCCAGTATAAACACTCAGCTATCTCGCTACAGTCTCCCAGTATAAACACTCGGCTATCTCGCTACAGTCTCCCAGTATAAACACTCAGCTATCTCGCTACAGTCTCCCAGTATAAACACTCAGCTATCTCGCTACAGTCTCCCAGTATAAACACTCAGCTATCTCGCTACAGTCTCCCAGTATAAACACTCAGCTATCTCGCTACAGTCTCCCAGTATAAACACTCGGCTATCTCGCTACAGTCTCCCAGTATAAACACTCAGCTATCTCGCTACAGTCTCCCAGTATAAACACTCTGCCAGCACCATATATACGGAGTGTGTGACGTTTGTTATCTCTGTCTATGAAGAATGAGACACAAACAACATTTGGGAATCAGTCAGATACACAGAATGTATCATAGACAGCAGAAGTGGCGAGGTGAAGATGTAATCAATCCATCCTTGGAAAAAGTTTGAGGTGGTCAGTCCGTCAGCCTGGAGAAAAGGTCTGATGACTGATTACACCATTACCTGGCTACCTACTCCTGCTATCTACAATATGTTCTCCACTGTATCAGACTGATTCCCAAATTTTGCAGAAGTGTCTTCATTCTGTCTGTATACACAGTGGAGCCTTTTTCGGCACGTGGAAACTAGTCTCCAGTAAGTGTTTAGACCGAGTAACTTAATGACCTTCGAGTAGCATATAACCCCTATACCCAGGATTTGTTTTATAAATATTTAAACAGAAGCAACAAGTTTATTGTGAACTACATATATACAGATGATATTCTCCTGAACCAACACAAGAACCGTTGGAAAATATAATCTCAGTACAACTTAGAGTATATAGATACTTCTGGTCTCCAGTCACTAAAAGAGGAGAGGATTTGTGTACATTTGTAACACTTAAACATACTGTATATTATATATATTATATATTACATTATATATTACATTATATATTACATTATATTATATATTACAAGTTAAAGTAATGACTCAAACTTTTGGATATCATTGACATGAATACAACAAAAAAAAAAACTAACAATTTTCAAGTTACTATTTAACCATTCTGAGGAATAACAACTTTTTTTGTGTAATTATTTGTGAAATGATTAACTACATGCGTGCAAGAGGGAATTAATTACCTGAGACGTAGTCACTCTCCTGCCAGTAACGATGTCCTATATAAATTCATGATATATATATATATATATATATATATATATATATATATATATATATATATATATATATATATATATACACACACACACTTGTGTTTGTGTGTGTATATGGAAAAACTCACAATAAACGAGTGATTACAAACATAAAAATACCACAGTGAAAATAGGAAAAACACCTGGGAGAGGCAGAGTACTGGGAGAGGCAGAGTAGTTAGCGAGTACAGCAGTCAAGTGAAACACTTTCCCAGTTTATCAGAAAATTTTACTATGAATAAAAACCAACTTTGGATAGAAATCAATAAATTAAAGCAGCATAGAGAGCAAACAGTTAAAAAAAAAAAAGGGGGGGGAGATGGGGTGGGTGGCGATACTGGAAATAGGGAGATATTTTGACGGGTTGTTGAATATTAGTGATGACGAGGCAGTGATGACAGGGAGGAATAACATCGCTTAGAAGAGACTGAGGTGGATGTAGAGGCAGTAGGTAGAATGGAGGTAAAACAGCTGGGAGTAACATAGATATTAAAAGTATTTGAGAATATCGTAGTACGACTGGTGAGTAAGTTCAGTGTAAACATCAGAGGAAGAAAGATGCTGAAGGATTGGTGGAGAACTTGCATATTTACATTGTATAAGGGAAAATGGGACAAGAGAGAGTGCAAAATTATACAGAAATGACCCTGTTGGGTATATAGGGTAAAATGTACGGTAGAATTATTATTGAAGGGATCAGGGGTAAGAGAAAGTAGATTGCAGAGGACCAGAAAGAATTTAGGAAGAGGATATATAGACCAAGTTTTTACACTGAAACATACGAGTAGTATTTAGATCTGCCATCTTCCACACATCTGCCATGTGGCAGATGTGTGAAAGAGGAGGTAGGTTACTAAAAGCAGTGAAAGGATTTTGTACTGACAGGTTCAGGTTAGAATATGTACGACTGAAGAGGAACTGTCTCGGTGAAATAAGGACCTAGGATTGTATGACGTCTCCGTAGTAATTTAACATGTTTATTGATAGAGTTGGAAGAGAGACGAATGATAGTCTTGGAGAGCTGTGGGAGTAACAGATGTTGGATGTGATACAAAGTGGGAGATATCATAGCTGTTCTTTAATTAATAGTGACAGTTTTTCTGGGGGATTCTGAAGACAAATGCAAAAGTTGGTGGATGAATTTAGGAGGGTATGTAAAAGAAGGAAATTAAAAGTGAACGTAGAAAAGAGGAAGGTGATGATGGATCCAAGAAAGCCGAAGTGACCCACAGAATGAGGAGTAAATTTTAGTTTCTTGTTGAGGCATTTGTGGAAAGAAAACAGTTTAAGAATGGATACAAGAAAAGGAATATACAAAAGTACAGCGGTAACAACCCTTGTATAGGCGTGAGACATGAATTTTGAACGTTATAGTGAGGAAGAGGCTGGAGGCAGTGAAGACCTCATGTTTGACAGCAATGCGTGGTGTAAATATCCTGAAGAGAATTTGAAGTGTAAAAATTAAGACAGCGTGGAGGTCACCAGGAGTGTAGTTCAAAGAGGTGATGCGAGATTAAGGTGGGCATTTAGAAAGGCTGGAAGGTAGGATGGTAGGGGTCATCCTAGGAAGTGTTGGAGGGAGGGATGTAAAGGAAGCTTTAAGTGTCAGGGGCTTAAACACTGAAATGTAGAAGTTAATTTCCTCTTGATAAGTCATCGGAAACACCAGGAAAAGTAAGAACCTCAGAATGGATCTTTGTAGAATGCCAGTAAATAAATTTCATAGAGCTTAAAAAAAAGTGTCTGCAAGGCTAACTACACACATAACATTTAGTTTGATCACGTGTCTGTGTCAAGCTGCCACAAGTACTTGTAACCAAGACTAAGCTTGACTACTACAATATTAGCCAGTTTCTCTATATTGTTTCTTTTGTAAATGAACTTGTACGCTCAGATTATCTTTTCATTCTCTCTTAATGTTATTTTTCATACCTGACACAGATCAAGGGTATAATCGACTGTGTTTAAAGTTGTTGTCTGTATAGTTAAAATCTTCTTGTCGTTTCTAGTCCACAGTTCCAAGTTCTGAAACTCCCCCAATTTGACTATTTTCATCCGTGTTTTCGTCATTTTCGCTTGTATGATCTTTGTAAACAACACTTCACATAGGTGTGAACTTGGCACTTTATCTCTTGTACATCACCAACATTCTTATTTCTCACGAAAATGAAAAAAAAATTCCTTCTGCACATGTATCTTTTATGTAGTGTACTTAGCTGTGTCTGAAAGTTAAACTCTACCTCCTGGGTCTAGCTTTTGCTTTTTTGTTTACTCTTTGCCTACTGGGGCAGGTGGCCACAACACAGGGGCGTGCAGCCACAACACAGGGGCGTGCAGCCACAACACAGGGGCGTGCAGCTATAACAGGGGCGTGCAGCCACAACACAGGGGCGTGCAGCCACAACACAGGGGCGTGCAGCTATAACAGGGGCGTGCAGCTACAACACAGGGGCGTGCAGCCACAACACAGGGGCGTGCAGCCACAATACAGGGGCGTGCAGCTATAACAGGGGCGTGCAGCTACAACACAGGGGCGTGCAGCCACAACACAGGGGCGTGCAGCCACAATACAGGGGCGTGCAGCCACAATACAGGGGCGTGCAGCTATAACAGGGGCGTGCAGCCACAACACAGGGGCGTGCAGCTACAACACAGGGGCGTGCAGCTACAACACAGGGGCGGGTGGCCACAACACAGGGGCGGGAGGCTACAACACAGGGGCGGGAGGCTACAACACAGGGGCGGGAGGCTACAACACAGGGGCGGGAGGCTACAACACAGGGGCGGGAGGCTACAACACAGGGGCGGGAGGCTACAACACAGGGGCGGGTGGCTACAACACAGGGGCGGGAGGCTACAACACAGGGGCGGGAGGCTAAAACACAGGGGCGGGAGGCTACAACACAGGGGCGGGAGGCTACAACACAGGGGCGGGAGGCAACAACACAGGGGCGGGAGGCCACAACACAGGGGCGGGAGGCTACAACACAGGGGCGGGTGGCTACAACACAGGGGCGGGAGGCTACAACACAGGGGCGGGTGGCTACAACACAGGGGCGGGAGGCTACAACACAGGGGCGGGAGGCTACAACACGGGGCGGGAGGCTACAACACAGGGGCGGGTGGCAACAACACAGGGGCGGGAGGCTACAACACAGGGGCGGGAGGCTACAACACAGGGGCGGGAGGCTACAACACAGGGGCGGGACGCTACAACACAGGGGCGGATGGCCACAACACAGGGGCGGGAGGCTACAACACAGGGGCGGGAGGCTACACCACCGGGGCGGGAGGCTACACCACAGGGGCGGGAGGCTACAACACAGGGGCGGGTGGCCACAACACAGGGGCGGGAGGCTACAACACAGGGGCGGGAGGCTACAACACAGGGGCGGGGGGCTACAACACAGGGGCGGGGGGCTACAACACAGGGGCGGGAGGCCACAACACAGGGGCGGGAGGCCACAACACAGGGGCGGGAGGCTACAACACAGGGGCGGGAGGCTACAACACCGGGGCGGGTGGCTACAACACAGGGGCGGGAGGCTACAACACAGGGGCGGGATGGCCACAACACGGGGGCGGGAGGCCACAACACAGGGGGCGGGAGGCCACAACACAGGGGCGGGAGGCGGGGCGGGAGGCTACAACACAGGGGCGGGAGGCTACAACACAGGGGCGGGAGGCTACAACACAGGGGCGGGAGGCAACAACACAGGGGCGGGTGGCCACAACACAGGGGCGGGAGGCTACAACACAGGGGCCAGGCTACAACACAGGGGCGGGAGGCTACAACACAGGGGCGGGGGGCCACAACACCGGGGCGGGTGGCCACAACACAGGGGCGGTAGGCCACAACACAGGGGCGGGAGGCCACAACACAGGGGCGGGAGGCCACAACACAGGGGCGGGAGGCTACAACACAGGGGCGGGAGGCTACAACTCAGGGGCGGGAGGCTACAACACAGGGGCGGGAGGCTACAACTCAGGGGCGGGAGGCTACAACACAGGGGCGGGAGGCTACAACACAGGGGCGGGAGGCTACAACACAGGGGCGGGAGGCTACAACACAGGGGCGGGAGGCTACAACTCAGGGGCGGGAGGCTACAACACAGGGGCGGGAGGCTACAACTCAGGGGCGGGAGGCTACAACACAGGGGCGGGAGGCTACAACTCAGGGGCGGGTGGCTACAACACAGGGGCGGGAGGCTACAACACAGGGGCGGGAGGCTACAACTCAGGGGCGGGAGGCTACAACACAGGGGCGGGAGGCTACAACACAGGGGCGGGAGGCTACAACACAGGGGCGGGTGGCTACAACACAGGGGCGGGAGGCTACAACACCGGGGCGGGAGGCCACAACACAGGGGCGGGAGGCCACAACACAGGGGCGGGAGGCCAACACAGGGGCGGGTGGCCACAACACAGGGGCGGGAGGCTACAACACAGGGGCGGGTGGCCACAACACAGGGGCGGGTGGCCACAACACAGGGGCGGGTGGCCACAACACAGGGGCGGGTGGCCACAAGACAGGGGCGGGTGGCCACAACACAGGGGCGGGTGGCCACAACACAGGGGCGGGAGGCAACAACACAGGGGCGGGTGGCCACAACACAGGGGCGGGTGGCCACAACACAGGGGCGGGTGGCCACAACACAGGGGCGGGAGGCTACAACACAGGGGCGGGTGGCCACAACACAGGGGCGGGTGGCTACAACACAGGGGCGGGAGGCTACAACACAGGGGCGGGAGGCTACAACACAGGGGCGGGAGGCTACAACACAGGGGCGGGAGGCCACAACACAGGGGCGGGAGGCTACAACACAGGGGCGGGTGGCCACAACACAGGGGCGGGAGGCTACAACACAGGGGCGGGTGGCCACAACACAGGGGCGGGTGGCCACAATATCTGTCTAATCCAGAACATTTGTTCACTACCTTCACCGTGAAGAAATTCTCTGTTCTTTTGATGTTTTTAATTTCCAAGTGTGTGTGTGTGTGTGTGTGTGTGTGTGTGTGTGTGTGTGTGTGTGTGTGTGTGTGTGTGTGTTTAAATACTAGAGTATTAGGCTTAATTAATTTTGTGCTAAATTATACTGTCATTTCACTGGGTTAATTAGTATAATCAAAAATGGTGTTAAGTTACAGACTGGTCGGTCTGAGTCCACCTTCCTTGATTGCTTTACAGTCTCTCAAAGTACATAAACTCTTGGCTACATTCTTTTTTAATTATTTACAAGAATTCCTCTATGTACAGATATGTTGAGAGTAGAGTGAGTCACGAGGTGTAACTATGATAATAATCTTCACCGCCACCTCCTGCTGCTACTACCAACGCGTCCTGAAAAAATAAATAATTAATAGTAAAAATAAAATACAAAATATAATATGGAAATAAGAATAAATCATATTGTCATCAAGTTTGAATTTAAAGTCTTAAGTGTAAACGTAACCCGTCTATCATAAGGGAGGCTTAAAGGAACCTTCAAGGTGATCGTTGAACAAAGTCTCGTCGTCCTCCCGGCGACCATCTCTGGTGTATGTAAGTCGTTCTTAATACTGAGCACAGGTTCCATGGAACCTGTGCTCAGTATTATGTAGAACGTTCCTAATATTGGCTTTCAGTGAAGTAAGCTAAGAAAACTTGTTAAACTTGTTAAATTTTTTTTTAAAAAAGGGGTGGACGAGTAAGCCAGTGGAAGGCCTCGGTCAGGTGACCTAAAGCTCCAGCTGCAGGTCATCAAATGACTAAGACCTGCGTCAGGAAACACTTATCCTGTTCCTTGACAAACCTTACTTAACCTAACCTTGTGATCAACTTGTGACGACTGTCAACACTGGCTGGTCTTCCCGGCTGACACTGACAGTAATACTGACACTAACACTGACAGTAATACTGACACTAACACTGACAGTAATACTGACACTAACACTAACACTGACACTGACACTAACACTGACACTGACACTAACACAGTGTTCCTGCACTGTCTACATGACCCAGTTAGTAAAAACTTTATTTCTAGAATAACTTGAACGAGTCTCTTCTAAATTCCTTTAGTCAAAATAATAAAGCAAATAAAATCTATTTTCCAAGAAGATTCATAGTTTTGCAGACACTGTTTTACACTGTTTTACAGACACTGTTTTACACTGTTTTACAGACACTGTTTTACAGACACTGTTTTACAATGAGAGATTTTTTACAATAAAAAATAACTAGTTTAAGTAATGCATTTTTCCAGCGGATTAAAAATAAATTTAAAAATACTTTATACTGGTTAGTAGAAAGTAAATTATGTGAATGTTGAGGTTAACACATTATGTGAATGTTGAGGTTAACACAAGTATGTGAATGTTGAGGTTAACACATGTGAATGTTGAGGTTAACACATGTGAATGTTGAGGTTAACACATGTGAATGTTGAGGTTAACACATGTGAATGTTGAGGTTAACACAAGTATGTGAATGTTGAGGTTAACACATGTGAATGTTGAGGTTAACACAAGTATATGAATGTTGAGGTTAACACATTATGTGAATGTTGAGGTTAACACAAGTATGTGAATGTTGCGGTTAACACATTATGTGAATGTTGCGGTTAACACATGTGAATGTTGAGGTTAACACATGTGAATGTTGAGGTTAACACATGTGAATGTTGAGGTTAACACAAGTATGTGAATGTTGAGGTTAACACAAGTATATGAATGTTGAGGTTAACACATGTGAATGTTGAGGTTAACACAAGTATGTGAATGTTGCGGTTAACACATGTGAATGTTGAGGTTAACACATGTGAATGTGGAGGTTAACACAAGTATGTGAATGTTGAGGCTAACACAAGTATGTGAATGTTGAGGTTAACATATGTGAATGTTGAGGTTAACACAAGTATGTGAATGTTGAGGTTAACACAAGTATGTGAATGTTGAGGTTAACACAAGTATGTGAATGTTGAGTTTAACACAAGTATGTGAATGTTGAGGTTAACAAGTATGTAAATGTTGAGGTTAACACAAGTATGTGAATGCTGAGGTTAACACAAGTATGTGAATGTTGAGGTTAACACAAGTATGTGAATGTTGTTAACACAAGTATGGGAATATTGAGGTTAACACAAGTATGTGAATGCTGAGGTTAACACAAGTATGTGAATGTTGAGGTTAACACAAGTATGTGAATGTTGAGGTTAACCAAAGTATGCGAATGATGAGGTTAACACAAGTATGTGAATACTAAAGTTAACACATGTGAATGTTGAGGTTAACACAAGTATGTGAATACTAAAGTTAACACATGTGAATGTTGAGGTTAACACAAGTATGTGAATGAGGTTATGCTGCAACCCCTGAATGGGTTACAATGTATATGATGTATATTATGTATATGTATATAATGTATATTACCTTTTCATATAATTTTATATTGCTTATATTTGCGATAATAGCTAAATCGTAAATATATTGCTTTATATTATTATTTGACTTAGTTTTGTTAGGTAGGATGTAACACACATTATGTGCTCATAGTTCAAGTCTTCATTGTCTAACTACTGTAATTATCGCTTGTGGCTCGTTACTCTGCCGGCTTCTCGTTGTTGCTGGGCAGCAACTGTCCACGGAGCTATCACGTGATAGAGGGGGGGGGGTGTCCACACCTCGCCTGAAGTATTCAGTCTGGTCTAGACTCTCTTGGTTGGACATATTCCTAAATCTCTCTTATAGGCCCTTGTTGGAAGATCGTCTCTGTCTTATTATTGTTGTAGGTTCTGGAGACTCTGTTGACAGAACACTGTTTCGACTTAGTGATTTTCGACGTTGTACTGAGGTTGTGTGTCGCATAGACACTCTAAGCAACTCAGGTCCTGAGCTGTAGCTTCTGACCTAACTTGTACTGGTTTCTGTGTACTGTCACAGTCGGGGATTTTCTTATGCTGAACTTAGATTCAGTATTATGGGAGTTTTGTGACTTTTGTGGAGGATCTGCAGATGGTCCCTACTTGCTGTCGTTATATTATCTCCTTGTTCCTGATTCTGTGTCGCAGTTGCTTGTTATATTGCTATTGGGCTTAGCATTCTTTTTATTGTTCAAGCAGACTGTTCTGATTGCCAGTCGGTCAAGAACTTAGTTTATGAGAGGACTTTGTCAATCACTTGTTTAAGTCTAGTCGACTCGTGAGACATTGCGAACTACTTAGAGCACTTACACCCATACACACAAACTTACTTGTACATATTTGTAATATCTTATTAAATGTTTATGTACCAGACAGTACTTAAGAATTATAAATGTGGTATGTGCTATCAGCACAATAATACTGTACACGAGAGAAGTGATCATTATTATTTTGATTACTGTGATTAATTAATTTAATTTGATAATATACCTCTAGACTATGATTAATAAATTTATTAAATTTTAATTTCTCTAGTTAGTAGCCTACCAGTTGTAATCCTGAAGCACTAATAATTATTATAGAATTCTAATGGATAATTGGACAAGGATACTGACTACTTGTTACGAAAACCCAGTAACAGGCTGGATGCTAGAAGGGCAGTCCTTTCTAGTATTCACTGGAGAATCTAAGCTTTTAGAATCGCGTTTTTTTGTAACAGGTTAACATAACCACGTGAATGCTGAGGTTAACATAGCCATGTGAATGCTGAGGTTAACATAACCATGTGAATGCTGAGGTTAACATAACCACGTGAATGCTGAGGTTAACATAACCACGTGAATGCTGAGGTTAACATAGCCATGTGAATGCTGAGGTTAACATAACCATGTGAATGCTGAGGTTAACAGCCATGTGAATGTTGAGGTTAACATAACCATGTGAATGCTGAGGTTAACATAACCATGTGAATGCTGAGGTTAACATAACTATGTGAATGCTGAGGTTAACATAACCACGTGAATGCTGAGGTTAACATAACCACGAATGCTGAGGTTAACATAACCATGTGAATGCTGAGGTTAACATATCAATGTGAATGCTGAGGTTAACATAACCACGTGAATGCTGAGGTTAACATAACCACGTGAATGCTGAGGTTAACATAACCACGTGAATGCTGAGGTTAACATAACCACGTGAATGCTGAGGTTAACATAACCACGTGAATGCTGAGGTTAACATAACCACGTGAATGCTGAGGTTAACATAACCACGTGAATGCTGAGGTTAACATAACCACGTGAATGCTGAGGTTAACATAACCATGTGAATGCTGAGGTTAACATAACCATGTGAATGCTGAGGTTAACATAACCATGTGAATGCTGAGGTTAACATAACCACGTGAATGCTGAGGTTAACATAACCACGTGAATGCTGAGGTTAACATAACCACGTGAATGCTGAGGTTAACATAACCACGTGAATGCTGAGGTTAACATAACCACGTGAATGCTGAGGTTAACATAACCACGTGAATGCTGAGGTTAACATAACCACGTGAATGCTGAGGTTAACATAACCACGTGAATGCTGAGGTTAACATAACCATGTGAATGCTGAGGTTAACATAACCATGTGAATGCTGAGGTTAACCATGTGAATACTGTTAACATGGGTTTAATTAAATAAGTATTTTAATGAATAATATCAGGTTGGTTGAATATAGCAACCTTCCCTTCACTGATGGTTCCCTGATGCTTGTAAAGGGCTCTTGATCCCATGAACTGAAGTTACTCTTTTTCTGTGTTCAAATTGGATTTTGGCACTCCCCAGGCACTTGGCACTCCCCAGGCACTGTATTCCTCCAGCTTCAGACCATTCTCAGAGTGATAATTCAGTTTTAAATTATAATACGGGGATACAACCCTTCTACCAGTTATGTAATACACTAAGTGCTAAGACTGCTTGTATATAGTATACTAGTACATAATAATATCCTTATCTACTACAAGTACATGTACACGGTATACAAGCCTAGTTGACATCAATGACATACTACTATATAGAAAGCCGCTTGTCCCAGGATGCGACCCACACCAGTCCACTAACACCCAGGTACCTATTTTACTGATGGGTGAACATAGACAACCGGTGTAAGGAAACACGGTTCCTTACATCCTCATCCGCAAAACAAGGAGCACATCCTCATACATATGCGCATCCGCGCATATCTAAATTTTCACATCCGATACAACACCAGGGTGTCCGGCCACAACACCAGGGTGTGCAGCCACAACACCAGGGTGTCCGGCCACAACACCAGGGTGTGCAGCCACAACACCAGGGTGTGCAGCCACAACACCAGGGTGTGCAGCCACAACACCAGGGTGTGCAGCCACAACACCAGGGTGTGCAGCCACAACACCAGGGTGTGCAGCCACAACACCAGGGTGTGCAGCCACAACACCAGGGTGTGCAGCCACAACACCAGGGTGTGCAGCCACAACACCGGGGTGTGCAGCCACAACACCGGGGTGTGCAGCCACAACACCGGGGTGTGCAGCCACAACACCAGGGTGTGCAGCCACAACACCAGGGTGTGCAGCCACAACACCAGGGTGTGCAGCCACAACACCAGGGTGTGCAGCCACAACACCAGGGTGTGCAGCCACAACACCAACACCAGGGTGTGCAGCCACAACACCAGGGGTGTGCAGCCACAACACAACACAACACCAGGGTGTGCAGTCACAACACCAGGGTGTGCGGCCACAACACCAGGGTGTGCAGCCACAACACCAGGGTGTGCAGCCACAACACCAGGGTGTGCAGCCACAACACCAGGGTGTGCAGCCACAACACCAGGGTGTGCAGCCACAACACCAGGGTGTGCAGCCACAACACCAGGGTGTGCAGCCACAACACCGGGGTGTGCAGCCACAACACCGGGGTGTGCAGCCACAACACCAGGGTGTGCAGCCACAACACCAGGGTGTGCAGCCACAACACCAGGGTGTGCAGCCACAACACCGGGGTGTGCAGCCACAACACCGGGGTGTGCAGCCACAACACCAGGGTGTGCGGCCACAACACCAGGGTGTGCGGCCACAACACCGGGGTGTGCGGCCACAACACCGGGGTGTGCGGCCACAACACCGGGGTGTGCGGCCACAACACCGGGGCGGGCGGCCACAACACCGGGGCGGGCGGCCACAACACAGGGGCGGGTGGCCACAACACTGGGGCGGGCAGCCACAACACCGGGGCGGGCCGCCACAACACCGGGGCGGGGAGCCACAACCCAGGGGTGGGGAGCCACAACATAGGGGCGGGTGGCTACAACACAGATGGGTAGCCACAACACAGGAGCGGGTGGCCACAACACAGGGGCGGGAGGCCACAACACAGGGGCGTGCAGCCACAACACAGGAGCGTGCGGCCACAACACAGGAGTGTGCAGCCACAACACGGGCGTGCAACCACAACACAGGAGCGTGCGGCCACAACACAGGGGCGGGTGGCCACAACACAGGGGCGGGCGGCCACAACACAGAAGCGTGCAGCCACAACACAGGGGCGGGTGGCCACAACACAGGGGCGGGCGGCCACAACACAGGGGCGGGTGGCCACAACACAGGGGCGTGCAACCACAACACAGGAGCGTGCGGCCACAACACAGGGGCAGGTGGCCACAACACAGGAGCGTGCGGCCACAACACAGGAGCGTGCGGCCACAACACAGGAGCGTACGGCCACAACACAGGAGCGTACGGCCACAACACAGGAGCGTGCGGCCACAACACAGGGGCGGGCGGCCACAACACAGGAGCGTGCAGCCACAACACAGGGGCGGGTGGTCACAACACAGGGGCGGGTGGCCACAACACAGGAGCGTGCAGCCACAACACCGGGGTGTGCGGCCACAACACCGGGGTGTGCGGCCACAACACCGGGGTGTGCGGCCACAACACCGGGGTGTGCGGCCACAACACCGGGGTGTGCGGCCACAACACCGGGGTGTGCAGCCACAACACCGGGGTGTGCAGCCACAACACCGGGGTGTGCAGCCACAACACCAGGGTGTGCAGCCACAACACCAGGGTGTGCAGCCACAACACCAGGGTGTGCAGCCACAACACCGGGGTGTGCAGCCACAACACTGGGGCGGGCAGCCACAACACCGGGGTGGGCAGCCACAACACAGGGGCGGGCAGCCACAACACAGGGGTGGGCAGCCACAACACAGAGGGTGGGCAGCCACAACACCGGGGTGTGCAGCCACAACACAGGGGCGGGCAGCCACAACACCGGGGCGGGCAGCCACAACACAGGGGCGGGGAGCCACAACACAGGGGTGGGGAGCCACAACATAGGGGCGGGTGGCTACAACACAGATGGGTAGCCACAACACAGGAGCGGGTGGCCACAACACAGGGGCGGGTGGCCACAACACAGGGGCGTGCAACCACAACACAGGAGCGTGCGGCCACAACACAGGAGTGTGCAGCCACAACACAGGGGCGGGTGGCCACAACACAGGAGCGTGCGGCCACAACACAGGAGCGTGCGGCCACAACACAGGGGCGGGCGGCCACAACACAGGAGCGTGCAGCCACAACACCGGGGCGGGTGGCCACAACACAGGGGCGGGTGGCCACAACACAGGAGCGTGCAGCCACAACACCGGGGCGGGCGGCCACAACACAGGGACGGGAGGCCACAACACAGGGGTGGGCATCCACAGTACAGGGGTGGGCAGCCACAACACTGGGGCAGGCAGCCACAACACTGGGGCGGGCAGCCACAACACAGGGGTGGGCAGCCACAACACTGGGGTGGGCAGCCACAACACTGGGGCAGGCAGCCACAACACAGGGGTGGGCAACACAGGGGTGGGCAGCCAGAACACAGGGGCGGGTGGCCACAACACAGGAGCGTGCAGCCACAACACCGGGGCGGACGGCCACAACACTGGGGTGGGCAGCCACAACACTGGGGCAGGCAGCCACAACACAGGGGTGGGCAGCCACAACACACGGGTGGGCAGCCACAACACTGGGGCGGGCAGCCACAACACTGGGGCGGGCAGCCACAACACTGGGGTGGGCAGCCACAACACTGGGGCGGGCAGCCACAACACAGGGGTGGGCAGCCACAACACAGGGGTGGGCAGCCACAACACTGGGGTGGGCAGCCACAACACTGGGGTGGGCAGCCACAACACTGGGGTGGGCAGCCACAACACTGGGGTGGGCAGCCACAACACAAGGTTACATACCTGGCTACTTAACGTTAACAGTGATCTGGGCCACTGGTGGCTGACCCAGCCGTCTGGCGCCCCATTCGTCGTAGTCAAATATATTCTGCCCAGAGAAGTTAATTATTACACAACATCCTTTAAATGTATACACTTTACATACAACACATGTGAGAATTTAATGCACTAAGTGAAGCACTACATAATACACTAAGAACACTACATAATACACTAACAACACTACATAATACACTAAGTGAAGCACTACATGTTCCGACTTTGATGTCGTAACTTAATTAAAATGTTCCTGGCTCCTAAAGGCTGCTTACACTGCTGTCTAGAGGTTATAAAATTACACTGTAAAAGGCAGCAAACCTTGGTCCAGCATGTACTCATTAAATAATAAAGCATGAGTGCAACTAATTAATATAGTATATGGAAGGACAAACAAACTCACCTATACAAAACTATATATATTAATAATATTAACTTATATATAACTTACAACTACTCCAAAAGAACCACCACACTCCAGTTCACATTAACTCACTAACACACTGCTACTAGTGAGTTAAACAAAATAAGTGAAGCACTACATAATACACTAACAACACTACATAATACACTAAGTGAAGCACTACATAATACACTAAGTGAAGCACTACATAATACACTGAGTGAAGCACTACATAATACACTAAGTGAAGCACTACATAATACACTAAGTGAAGCACTACATAATACACTAACAACACTACATAATACACTGAGTGAAGCACTACATAATACACTAACAACACTACATAATACACTAAGTGAAGCACTACATAATACACTAACAACACTACATAATACACTAAGTGAAGCACTACATAATACACTAACAACACTACATAATACACTAAGTGAAGCACTACATAATACACTAAGTGAAGCACTACATAATACACTAACACTACATAATACACTGAGTGAAGTATCATGTGGGAGTTCGATACGTGGATTAGGGTAGAAATACTCACGTAGGCTGTTATACGTATAATTACTGTTATGTGGAGAATGCCCGCAGCCGTACCTATCTCCTTGGCTACACTCGTAAAACTGCCTAGCCGGCTGGCCAGTACCCTGTAGTGGGTGTTTTGAAATAGTGTCAGCTCAGCACAATATGAACGACCGTGACTCAAGACGGTTGGTCGTCGAGTCAACGGACAGGTTACTGGTAACTGGTTACTGGTACCTGGTTACTACTACTGAGAGCTCGGCGACGCTAACGTATGTCGTCCCGACATACAACTAATACAAACTAGAGATGGCAGGTATACGGCTTGGGCTGATTCTATACAATGTCAAAGTACACAACATGAAACATTATAGATACATAAGTAGAACATTGGAATGAAAGCTTACGTAACTGAAACTGTAATGTAATACAAGGTATACTATAGTACAACTTAAAACTCAACAAATGAACAACGAACTCAACATTGAGATTACAAGTGATAAAAACAAAAATTTTGATCGATCGATCTGTATTCGTGTGATCTACGGATTCTGAGGAAGGAATATATACAAAGAAAGAGTGTTTAACAGAAAGGCAGATTCGGTGCACGCAAATCTAGACTGTTAACTCTCAGAATGCGGAGAGAACATGAACACAAAAAAAAAAAATTCTTGAATACTGATAAGTTGATACTGTAATTATTCATCTATACAGGTTATTTACATTTAACCCCAACTCTGCTAGGGTAAGATTGGCATATGCAGAATGGGTGTCATCTCTGGGAGGATCAAACTCTGTAGCATTGGCTAACTCATGCTGTGTTTGAGGCAAATCTGAATTGGAAGTTACAAATGATACTTGAGGATTTCTCAATACCTGTCGTGTACGTAGGGAATAACGACATTCAGGTTGGTCGTCTGACTGAGTATCAGAGGAAGAGAGTACAGGATCAGGAGGATTGTCAGAGTCTGTTACATTAGTCTGGGTTGGAACATCATTATCATCACATACTAACTTCATATGATCCAAATGCGATTCTTTATACTGACCAGTACTAATCTCTCTAACCTTATACTTATTACCAGTGATATGTTCAACTACGCGATAAGGACCAACAAACTTTTGTTCAAGCTTTGGCATTGCAGACGTTTTGTTAAAATTAGTCAGCATAACTCTCGAACCTACTTTGATTTTGGATGGCTTTACTCGAGTATTTGCGACTCTTGTAAATTCAGCTGTTGATTTATGAAGTGTTTCACGGATTCTTCTAAAAACACTTTGAGCTAAGCTGGTACGAGTTGCTACGAAATCATCAGGGTTGTAATTTGGTTTCGGATTAGAATATAACAACTCATAAGGCAAACGTTTATCTACACCATACAGTGCATAATGTGGAGTGTCACCTATAGAAACATTGTAAGCAGAATTTATAGCACACTGCACATCAGGTATAACTTCATCCCAAGTTTCACTATTGGGATTGATAGTGGCTCTCAAGACATCAAGTACTTTCTTATTGGTTCGTTCCGCTAACCCATTGCTGGCAGGATGATGAGGAACAATGGTGGATTTAGAGATCTTGTACAAGGTACACAAATTTTCAAGAATTTCATTACAGAATTCACCTCCATTATCTGTTACTAGGGACTTAGGGGTGGTATGCCTGCAGATAATGCGTTCTTTAAACGCTTTAGCTACTGTCTCGGCAGTCTTATCTGCAATAGGAACTAACTCACAATATCTGGTGAAATGGTCTACCATAACACACAGATGTTTGTTACCTTGGAGGGAACATCGGAAATTAGTTAACAAATCTAGCGCAACTCTTTCCCAAGGTTCGCTAGTAGTCGGATACACTTGGATTGGATTAGGACCATTAGCATTGCCTTTATGTTGCATGCAGACACTACATTTCTTAACATACTCAGAAATATCAGTTGCCATACGAGGCCAAAAGTATTTCAATCTGGCTTGTTTTACTGAACGATCCATACCAGGGTGTGCAACACCTGGTACATCGTGAACTAGCTGTAAGGCTACATTCACTAGTGACTGTGGAATTACTAACTGGTATACTCTTCTGCTAGGAGTACCCAACTCGGCTGTTCGATACAGTAATTCTTGGTTCATGACAAAGTCACTGATGGGAGCTGGTGGCTTCACAGTCAGAATAAGATCTTCCTGGAGCAGGAATCGAATCACACCAGACCACAAGGGATCGGTTCTTTCTTACTGGAGGAATGAACAAACTCGGTGGAGTGGATGACTCCCCCCGGTTGAAAAATTAACGCTATAACACGCAATATGAGCAAGGGAGAACGAATCTACTATCTCAAACTACAAGCACAGGAGAAAAGAAATGAACATGGTGAACAATGCTGATATTCTGAGTCGCACACAGTGACACGAGGTATCGACTATAAAGAAACTACACTTACAAACTTTAACAACGTGGAAGTTACTTGAGAAATAACTTCTTACAATGCACTGATTACTGTCAACTAGGATGGGACCACAATCTGAAACACAAGGGACAACAACAACACTCAAGTGAGCACACTAGCCACAGAAACGTCTTTCTGCACGGCTTGTGGCATCAGCAAGAGATGGCATAACTCGTTGCAAGTAAAGTTCTTCTCAAAGCGTCCCCTGGGAAGGAACGAATACTTGAACAAGTCGCCATCGCAAGGATAGTAGAGCACTATCGTGCGTGCATGATATTGTGACTGGAGTCCAGACAGGAGTGACAGTATTACTAGTGCCTGACCGCTCGGCTACGTTAATAAGTAATTCACGGATCTATAGGAACTTAATCTGAACTTCACATTTCGCAGCACTTTAACAAATCTCAGATACAAGCTGTGAGAACAAACACATTGCTCGAGGGCTAGGTATTGTCTGTCAGTCAGTAAGGGAATGTAAGGACTGATGACAGGAGCAGCAATAGCCTGAGAGATCTGAGTGTCGACATTCACTAAAGTATCACTTGACGGTATGTGAGACATAATGGCAAAGTAACACGAGAACAAATAAGGCAAAAATAATGAACAATAAAAATGATATAAAATTCTAGAATTGAAATGAAAAGATATACAACTAATTCTGCAGAATAATGTCTAAATACACTGCAAGAAGAAAGAAAACTCAATTTAAAGGACTATTGACAAAAATAAAAAATTTACATTGAAATATACAAGTAAAAATATTACTGGAGACTGAATTAAATTCAAAATGAGCTGTCTTTACTCTTGCTAATAAAGAAATTAATTAATTAAAATTTTAAATCAATGTGAAAGTGTAAAATAAAATTATTAAATTGTAAACTGGGAAATTTTAAATATTTTCTAAGAATGCATAGACAAAATTAAAATATAATTCATAAGATATCAATAAAAGAAAAGAATTCACTGCAGAACAGTTCAACAAAATAATTCACTTCAAGTGCAACAAAATAAGGTGTAGAAACAATCACTGCAGTAATAAAGTGTCACTGGGAAAACTCAGGTAAAATAATGAATTAAAATTATGAAGATCAAAAAAAAAAAAATAAACTGATTGAACACTTTAACTCTTAATTGTAAATTAGACAAAACAATTTACTCAAACAGAGTAAGAAAACACTTTACGTTAAAAGTAATTGAAATTGCATCAAGAGTGAATTTGTTCAAGAATATAAAAATATAAAATAAAACACAGGAACAAAACAGGGAATATGACACTTACAGTGACGGAGCACCCAACAGTATGAATTTATTCTTACAACAAATTCCTGCTGTTACTGATACAACAAAAATCTTGCTGTGACTGATACGACAAAAATTTTGCTGGCAAAAATAATGGTACACAGTCTGCGAAAAATTAGAGGAATGAGACACTGTTGGCATACGAAAAAAATGACACACATAGAAATAAATGGAAAATTTGGTATACTGGGGTGAATATCACTGCATGAAATACAATGACAATACAATAAAAAAAAAATTGGATCACTTCACACAGGGTGACTGACTGGTACACTACACAATAATACTTACGACAGACGAATAGCATAAAGAAAAACACAGGATAAAATAATATAAGTGAAAACACTGAAAAATATTGGAAAAATACTGAGTTAAAGAAATACTGCGTTTACACTGAAAACACAAGGTTTAGAGTACACAAGCAAATTTACTATAAATGTCTCACACACGCAAATGTCTTTAAATGCAAGAAAAATTGTTTCAAGAAAATTATCACTGAAGTCGGGAGTAGAAGACGGACGGTGACTGGTGACGGGGGATGAGTGGTATGGTGTCCCGCGCGGTGAGGGCTGACGTCACCTACACTCACTGTTGTCGTGAAGAAATGTGCGTTCTAGACGAACTCACATAACTGGCTTTATCTCGTTGGCACCAGCTACAATCTCTTGACCAATTATGTGAGCCAAAACAGTACTAGGACCCGGTACAAGGGTGCAAACAACCACAAGTATATGGGTGGATGGCTGGTGGTGGTGGGAGAGTGGTGGTATATGACTCTCGCTGAGGTACTGCCGCGCACCCCGGGAGGTGGGAGAGAGTGGTGGGGGGAGACGCTGGGGGTCTGCCGCGCACCCCACTCACCACGAAGATGGCTAACAACCCACTCTATGCCACAGGAATGGTAAAAACCACTCTTAGCATCCAACAGGAAGCACAAAGCGATATAAACAATACCTCATAGGAGCTTGGCTTACTTCTTACTGCGTGGCTTACTTCTCTCTCTCAGCTGGGTTAGAAGCTGGGTTGGCTGGCTGGCTTACCCCACGAGAATGGATGACTGGAAGACGTGTAACGATCCACAAAGCACGGAGGAGCAGTTGGATGACAGGAGACAGGCTGGATGATAGGCTGACTGGCGTTCACTTCCACAGGCTGGCTTACTGACTGGCTTAATTGCAAAATCCGGGTCAACCCCTCGGAGATTGAAGCAATTAGCACACGAACTAAGCCAGGAAGCTTGAAACGGCTGCAACAGGCTTGCAGGCAGAAGCTGTGAGTGAAGGTATAACGGCTGGCTGGAGGGTATGAGGGGAGGTTGGCTGGCTGGGGATTCACCTTTGACCCTGCCGGCCACTCACAACAGTCTTCTAACGCCTTGAATTACCCTTAAAAACGTAAATCCACGCTCCACACCGCTGTACACCATTTATCATGTGGGAGTTCGATACGTGGATTAGGGTAGAAATACTCACGTAGGCTGTTATACGTATAATTACTGTTATGTGGAGAATGCCCGCCAGCCGTACCTATCTCCTTGGCTACACTCGTAAAACTGCCTAGCCGGCTGGCCAGTACCCTGTAGTGGGTGTTTTGAAATAGTGTCAGCTCAGCACAATATGAACGACCGTGACTCAAGACGGTTGGTCGTTGAGTCAACGGACAGGTTACTGGTAACTGGTTACTGGTACCTGGTTACTACTACTGAGAGAAGCACTACATAATACACTAAGTGAAGCACTACATAATACACTAAGTGAAGCACTACATAATACACTAAGTGAAGCACTACATAATACACTAAGTGAAGCACTACATAATACACTAACACTACATAATACACTAAGTGAAGCACTACATAATACACTAACAACACTACATAATACACTAACAACACTACATAATACACTAAGTGAAGCACTACATAATACACTAACAACACTACATAATACACTAAGTGAAGCACTACATAATACACTAACAACACTACATAATACACTAAGTGAAGCACTACATAATACACTAACACTACATAATACACTAAGTGAAGCACTACATAATACACTAAGTGAAGCACTACATAATACACTAACAACACTACATAATACACTGAGTGAAGCACTACATAATACACTGAGTGAAGCACTACATAATACACTAACACTACATAATACACTAAGTGAAGCACTACATAATACACTAAGTGAAGCACTACATAATACACTTACACTACATAATACACTAAGTGAAGCACTACATAATACACTAAGTGAAGCACTACATAATACACTAACTGAAATAGTGCAAAATTTAGAGGAACAAGTTTATGTCCTTCAAGGTGGGCATCTTTATGCTGGCGAAGGGCTCTTGATCCAAGCAGTTGGGCTTACCCTCCTCTCCCTTGGATCAGACCTCATGAACCTCCCATGCCCAGGGCACAATATAACCCCTACGGACTTAAGCAACGGTGAAGAAGCAGATAACTAGTAGCTCCAATTCCCAGGATCAAGAACCCCTCACTAGCGTCAAGGTACCTCACCTTGGACAAATACTCGAAAATAAGGCTATGGATTTTACTCTTCCTGTAACTAAGAATAGGTAATTACTAATAGGTAATCAAATGCCTAATAAATATTAAATACGTAATGATAATGAAAATAGGCAATGGGAAATAATCTTAAATAGTTCATGACAATAAGTATCTTCAAATAGATAAGCTATAATAGGTAATAACATAACCTTAAATAGGCAAGTTATAATAGGTAATAACATAACCTCAAATAGGTATTGACAAATAGGTAACGACAAATAAGTAATCTTAAATGTCATTTCTCAGTGACGAGTGCAGCTGTGTTAACTGATGAGGAGGAAGAGGAAGGTGGGTGGTGGTGGTGGTTGTTACTCACCTGTCTGGGAGTCATCTCTTCCTCTCGTGGTACACTCTTAATTTCTAGTCTCTCCTTCCTCTTGACAGTTTTGTGTTTCCTGCGGAACAAACACACATTAGTAACTATGCACACTTAAACATCAACAATCTTGTGTGAAACGAACAGTACTCACTCACACACCAAGTAACACACACGTGTGTATGTGTGTGTTACATATGGTATCAAACGGTTTAGGTTGAACATGAACAGAATTACGTGGAACAGACTCATTATAACAAGTAATGCACAAACAAGAAGCAGCACTCAGACTTTATTTAAGATGTTAATGATTAGTGCTTTAATCCTGCATTAGGCTTTTGCCATACCTACTTTACAGTGTACATTTCCTTATTGGCTTGTACCACATTCCTTTTTCTTGTACTATCCCCATATTGAAGAAATTCCTTGACTATGTGTCTATCTCTGAGTATAATGTAAGTTGTGATCATGTCACCTCCTCTCGTTCCCCGGTCTCTAGTGATGAAGATTTAACTTTCTTCTTATTCTATCAGCATTATTCTAGCAGTATTAGTTTTGGGAGCAACCTTGTAACCAGCGTCTGAACTTAGGTTTCTTGGTGTGAGGGGTAAAGTGTTCAACCTGTCGTACACCATTACTGTACAATGTTCAATTAATAATAATAATAATAATAATAATAATAATAATAATAATAATAATAATAAATGTTGAGAAAGGCTAAAACATCATCTGGCAAAGGGGATTTATTATTATTATTGTTATTATTATGTCGAGTTTCCTCCATCTGCTGCTGCAGTCTAGCCTCCTATCTCGTAGCCTCATGCTAGTCCATACTTAGTTGAACTCCTCACGTAGCATGTTGCATGGTTGCACTTCTTTCATAATGAGGAATAAGAGTCATGTGCAACACCGGTGTATCTTTACTGAAGTTATTTTAATTTGTTTTGCGTCACTACCAGCACTGATATGTGGTAATTTAACCTGGTTATTTAGATACCAGGATAGGTGCATAATCCAGAAGTGAACTTCGTAATGTTTTATTGGTAATCAAGAAATGAACTTCATGGTGTTTTATTGGTAACCTCTACACTCGATTGTAATATTTTTCTTCTCTCCATCCTGACCACTCTCACAATAAGTGGGTATTCTCTTGTCCACATTAATAACATCCTAGTCATACCAGTCTCCTGTGAGAGACAATGTCAGGGGTCTTTTGACTGGCTACAAAACACAGCTCCTCCTCCTCTTGTCTGATTTGTATCAACTTGTAATATGATTTAATAAGGTTATAGAGGCAGAATTTACTGCTAAGTTTTTGTTATAAATAGTTGTACGGTTTGTAGGTTGCTAACAGTGCCGGTGTATACTTTAGACTGTGCTAGTATCGAAGTGGCTAGTTTTTTGTGCACCCCATATCCATCCTGTGGACGGTAGCGCAAGAGCATATGGATACACAAAAGGCCTAGGAACTAGGCCCTGAGAGGGCTGACTTTACATATGGATTTATATCTAATTTCACTTATCTGTTATAAGCAAATTTATAAAATTTGTTTAATATATCTGGTATCTTATTCTCATTAATAAGATATCGTGACATGTCACATGGGCTCTTGTTATACTGTTCTGGTATATGGGTATTGGAGAAAGTAGAGGTGTGTGTGCGAGTGTGTTTGTGCACTCACCTAGTTGTGGTTGCAGGGTTAGATTCACAGCTCCTGGCCCCGCCTCTTCGCTATGTATGTGTGTGCACACTACTCATCACACCAAAAGAAGCAAACAATACAATCCACTACCCAAATCAATGATGCATCTTGACAGTGACTTAATATTTAAGTAATTCCCAGAGTACTTAAAGTAACAGTGCTTTTCCTTAAGTAACTTCACAATTACTTAGAAAATTAAGTAGTGGCTTAAATACTGTAATGTCCTGTTATTACATAATGAATAAGTGACATTAGTGTTATTAAAGTACTCTCTTACGTACTGAAGTGATGACGTCTGATGAGTTACTTACATAACGATGAAGATGATGCCGGCCAGGAGGACCGCTCCCAGGACCCCGCCCACCACGCCCGCAACCACGCCCCTGTTTTTATCTGTTGGGGTTATGACAGGTCACTTATTTTATTAGAGTCATGACAGGTCAAGCCAAGTCCTATGCCATGGCGGGTCAGTATGGGTATCAGGTCACGGGTCACGTAAGGACAGGGGGAGACAGGTCAGGTCTTAGATGCGAGTTCAAGAAATGTCGAGGGTGACAAAGAGGCACAGCTAGGTCAGAGGTTACACAGATGGTGAGGGGTGACACCAGGTCAACCATGTCAAGGGTGACCCCCACGTCAACCAGGTCAAGGGTGACCCCCAGGTCAACCTAGGTGAAGGTTGAACCCCAGGTCAACCCAAGTAGAGCATGTCAGGGGTCAAGCAGCAGTCACCAAGAGGTGTCATATAAGGGTCACGATACTAAAGGTCACTCAAGAGGTCGACCAAGGTCACCTTACAAGTCACACAATCTCATATTGAAGCTTTAAACCTGTAGGGGTCATACACCATGGAATGTGGCAAATTGAGTTTGGTCTAAGGAAAGACAGCTCCAATTCCTTGGATGAAGAACTTTCAACAGGATCAAGGCACTATCCCCTACGGGTTTAGCACATACCCATAAGAAAATATAAAATCTTTACACTGACCAGCACCAGTGGCAATGTACTAGCACCAGTGGCAGGGTACTAGCACCAGTGGCAGGGTACTAGCACCAGTGGCAGGGTACTAGCACCTGTGGCAGGGTACTAGCACCAGTGGCAGGGTACTAGCACCTGTGGCAGGGTACTAGCACCAGTTGCAGGGTTCTAGCACCAGTGGCAGGGTACTAGCACCAGTGGCAGGTTACTAGCACCAGTGGCAGGCTACTAGCACCAGTGGCAGGCTACTAGCACCAGTGGCAGGCTACTAGCACTAGTGGCAGGCTACTAGCACTAGTGGCAGGCTACTAGCACCAATGACAAACTAGCACCAGTGGCAGGGTACTAGCACCAGTGGCAAGGTACTAGCACCAGTGGCAGGTTACTAGCACCAGCGGCAAGGTACTAGCACCAGTAGCAGGGTACTAGCACCAGTGGCAGGGTACTAGCACCAGTGGCAGGTTACTAGCACCAGTGGGTTACTAGCACCAGTGGCAAGGTACTAGCACCAGTTGCAGGGCTCTAGCACCAGTGGCAGGGTACTAGCACCAGTGGCAGGCTACTAGCACCAGTGGCAGGCTACTAGCACCAGTGGCAGGCTACTAGCACCAGTGGCAGGCTACTAGCACTAGTGGCAGGCTACTAGCACAAGTGGCAGGCTACTAGCACTAGTGGCAGGCTACTAGCACCAATGACAAACTAGCACCAGTGGCAGGTTACTAGCACCAGTGGGTTACTAGCACCAGTGGCAAGGTACTAGCACCAGTAGCAGGGTACTAGCACCAGTGGCAGGGTACTAGCACCAGTGGCAGGGTACTAGCACCAGTGGCAGGTTACTAGCACCAGTGACTAGGCAGTGTGGGGTTGACGGAGGTTCGAGCCTGCACTACAGCATGCGGAGTATTATCAATACGTTACAGATTCATTACAGTACAACCAAGGCAGTGTGGGTCATCCACTTACCTCCACCTGTATCATGCATTATGGATGTCTGGTAAATGTCACCACAGTGAAGGCTATCCACACAGGCTTGTATGGTCATATAGTTCCCCATCAAGTTGTCCTCCTGTACCGTCACTCTGAGGAGATTCATCTCTTAGACAGAAGTTTGTTCTTTATGTACCACTTGTAGTGTGTACCACTTGTTGTACCTACTCTACCTACCACTTGTAGTGTGTACCACTTGTTGTACCTACTCTACCTACCACTTGTAGTGTGTACCACTTGTTGTACCTACTCTACCTACCACTTGTAGTGTGTACCACTTGTTGTACCTGCTCTACCTACCACTTGTAGTGTGTACTACTTGTTGTATCTGCTCTACCTACCACTTGTAGTGTGTACTACTTGTTGTATCTGCTCTACCTACCACTTGTAGTGTGTACTACTTGTTGTACCTGCTCTACCTACCACTTGTAGTGTGTACTACTTGTTGTACCTACTCTACCTACCACTTGTAGTGTGTACTACTTGTTGTGTCTGCTCTACCTACCACTTGTAGTGTGTACTACTTGTTGTATCTGCTCTACCTACCACTTGTAGTGTGTACTACTTGTTGTGTCTGCTCTACCTACCACTTGTAGTGTGTACTACTTGTTGTATCTGCTCTACCTACAACTTGTAGTGTGTACTACTTGTTGTATCTGCTCTACCTACCACTTGTAGTGTGTACTACTTGTTGTATCTACTCTACCTACCACTTGTAGTGTGTACTACTTGTTGTATCTGCTCTACCTACCACTTGTAGTGTGTACTACTTGTTGTATCTGCTCTACCTACCACTTGTAGTGTGTACTACTTGTTGTGTCTGCTCTACCTACCACTTGTAGTGTGTACTACTTGTTGTATCTGCTCTACCTACCACTTGTAGTGTGTACTACTTGTTGTATCTACTCTACCTACCACTTGTAGTGTGTACTACTTGTTGTGTCTGCTCTACCTACCACTTGTAGTGTGTACTACTTGTTGTATCTGCTCTACCTACCACTTGTAGTGTGTACTACTTGTTGTACCTACTCTACCTACCACTTGTAGTGTGTACTACTTGTTGTACCTGCTCTACCTACCACTTGTAGTGTGTACTACTTGTTGTATCTGCTCTACCTACCACTTGTAGTGTGTACTACTTGTTGTACCTGCTCTACCTACCACTTGTAGTGTGTACTACTTGTTGTATCTGCTCTACCTACCACTTGTAGTGTGTACTACTTGTTGTATCTGCTCTACCTACCACTTGTAGTGTGTACTACTTGTTGTATCTGCTCTACCTACCACTTGTGGTGTGTACTACTTGTTGTACCTGCTCTACCTACCACTTGTAGTGTGTACTACTTGTTGTATCTGCTCTACCTACCACTTGTAGTGTGTACTACTTGTTGTATCTGCTCTACCTACCACTTGTAGTGTGTACTACTTGTTGTATCTGCTCTACCTACCACTTGTAGTGTGCACCACTTGTTGTACCTGCTCTACCTACAACTTGTAGTGTGCACCACTTGTTGCACCTGCTCTACCTACCACTTGTAGTGAGCACCACTTGTTGCACCTGCTCTACCTACCACTTGTAGTGTGCACCACTTGTTGTACCTGCTCTACCTACCACTTGTAGTGTGCACCACTTGTTGTACCTGCTCTACCTACCACTTGTAGTGTGCACCACTTGTTGTACCTGCTCTACCTACCACTTGTAGTGAGCACCACTTGTTGCACCTGCTCTACCTACCACTTGTAGTGTGCACCACTTGTTGTACCTGCTCTACCTACAACTTGTAGTGTGCACCACTTGTAGTGAGCACCACTTGTTGTACCTGCTCTACTTAACACTTGTAGTGTGCACCACTTGTAGTGAGCACCACTTGTTGCACCTGCTCTACCTACCACTTGTGTGCACCACTTGTAGGTGAAGCAGGTACAACCACTTGTGTGCACCACTTGTTGTACCTGCTCTACCTAACACTTGTGCTCACCATTTGTTGTACCTGCTCTACCTACCACTTGTAGTGCGCACCACTTGTTGTATCTGCTCCACCTACTCTACCCACCACCTATATTATATAGTTGGGTAATAAGTGCCAAGTCTCACCTGAGAGGGAGAGTCTGTTGCTTCCTCCACCTCATATTTGAGAGGGAGGCGTCTTGGTAGAGGCTGACTATGTAGTACTTGGCATTGTCGACCTTCTGCCACTCCACCACTACCTCGTTTGCCGACCTCACACTCAGCGCCGGATTCACTTCTGCAGAGGTGAAGCACCTGAGTTACTACCACATGAGGTAAACTAGACACCTGGGTTACTACCACATGAGGTAAACTAGACACCTGGGTTACTACCACATGAGGTAAACTAGACACCTGGGTTACTACCACATGAGGTAAACTAGACACCTGGGTTACTACCACACGAGAGGTTAAGAAGACACCTGGGTTGTGTTGTTACTACCACAAGGGAGGTTAACAAGACACCTGGGTTGTGTTGTTACTACCACAAGGGAGGTTAACAAGACACCTGGGTTGTGTTGTTACTACCACAAGGGAGGTTAACAAGACACCTGGGTTGTGTTGTTACTACCACAAGGGAGGTTAACAAGACACCTGGGTTGTGGTGTTACTACCACAAGGGAGGTTAACAAGACACCTGGGTTGTGTTGTTACTACCACAAGGGAGGTTAACAAGACACCTGGGTTGTGGTGTTACTACCACAAGGGAGGTTAACAAGACACCTGGGTTGTGTTGTTACTACCACAAGGGAGGTTAACAAGACACCTGGGTTGTGTTGTTACTACCACAAGGGAGGTTAACAAGACACCTGGGTTGTGGTGTTACTACCACAAGGGAGGTTAACAAGACACCTGGGTTGTGGTGTTACTACCACAAGGGAGGTTAACAAGACACCTGGGTTGTGGTGTTACTACCACATGGGAAGTTAACAAAATACCTGGGTTATGTTACTACCACTTGGGAAGTTAACAAGACACCTGGGTTGTGTTACTACACATGGGTGGTTAAAACATCTGGGTCATAAAATTACTGCGACATCTAATAACTCTCTTCTGTTTTTAACTGTTAAATCCATTCGTTCCCTAGGCCTCTCAACTTATTAATCTCACTCCAAAACTTTTTCTTATTATCAGCAAAATTTGACAAAACCTTCCCCACTCTCTCATTTGCTCTCCTTTTACACTCCCTCACCACTCTTACTAACATCTTTACTCTCCGTATACTCCTTCCTACTTATATCACTTTTGCTTTGTTAAAACTTCTCGTACGTTGACTTGTTCTCTTTTACCTCTCTCTGTACCTCAAAATTTCACCTATGGCTCCTCTTCCCGCACCCACCATCCTATATCAACAAACTTGTCCTGAACACCAACACTGCAGTCCTAAATCTACCCTATACTTCTTCAACCTCACCACCGATACTCTCACTTGCCCATGTTTATCCTGACACTTGCTTATATTTTATCCTAACTTCTGTCTCTTTAATTTACAAACTTTTACTTCTCTCTTACTGATGACATTCTTCTTGTACCCCATCTACCTAAATAAATAACAAAAAGGCACAATACCGTGACTGGAACGATACACAAATAACCCGCACATAAAAGAGAGAAGCTTACGACGACGTTTCGGTCCGACTTGGACCATTGACAAAGTCACACTGTGTGACTTTGTCAATGGTCCAAGTCGGACCGAAACGTCGTCGTAAGCTTCTCTCTTTTATGTGCGGGTTATTTGTGTACCCCACCTACCTCTTACTGATGACATTCTTCTTGTACCCCACCTACCTCTTACTTTCACTGTAACTACAACTAAATAATCTGATGGACGGTGCACAGAACCGTAATGTTATCACTCGTCACATGAATCACAGTAGATTGCACTAGTAGTGTCATGAGTCACTGCATATGCTCCACAGTATAGTTAATCCGTGAACTACACTTCACTACTGTGAACGTCGCGCAGCGTCTACTGTACCAGGCAATGGTTACATTAGATTTACCACTGTGTACTACAGTTTAGATTTTGATTGAACACGGGAGCTTAGTGAGTGTGTGGAATGAAGATGATCGTGTACCACCTGAGAACTGCTGTGACACCACCATGGTGACACCAGAGCTTCTACCTGCACCACTCTAGACTTCCAGTTTTTAAGACATCCGGTGAAGGTTCACTAACGAGTCACACCCAAGTGTCTCACACACAGCTTATGACGTGGAGCCAAGGGGGGCGGGTTGTGTATTACGGTCGTTACGCAATGTTTTACAGGATGCAGGAGTGAGGGACGTGGAGGGGAGTGGGGCTTGGAGAGTGGATTACACTTTTGTTAGGAGAAATTATTCAGCGAGGTTAGATAGGATTTATATAACGGAGGCAGTTAGGGTAGGAGGAGTAAAAACAGTGGACGTAGGGTTTTCGGATCATAGGGCAGTTTTGGTAGAACTGGATTGGGAGGGAGTGGTAAAGGTATATTCAAGTTTCTGGAAGTTAAATGCGAGGTTGGTGAGGAGTGAGGTGGTGAACGCAGAGTTTAGAGACTGGTGGGGACAATTGTGGAGGGCAAGGGATGGGGTAGGGAGTATTTTGGATTGGTGGGAAAATAGGGCTAAACCTGGTATAGCGGGGTTTTATAAATATAAACGAAGGGAGGAGGCGAGGTGGAGGTACGGTTTACAGAATTATTTGGAACAGCAGCTCAATGAGTGTTACGCAAGAGATGAGGAGAAGTCTTTTGAAGAAATATCAGGGCTAAGAGGGAGACTAAGGGACATACATAATGAAAGATTTGATGAATTAAGGGTAAGGGCAGGTATGGATGCCGTGCTATGGGGAGATAAACCGTCGGGTAGTGTGTTAAGAAGTTTTCGCATTAGACAACAGGAGTCCACTATAATACTTTTAGAGGTTAGTGACGATTTGGAAGGTTATACTAAGGGGCAAATGTTGGTGACAACTGAGGGGATAAGTAATTATGCGGACTATTGGTTTAAAAGGAAATGGGAAAAAGGTAATTTGGAGATAGTTAATAAAGAAAGAGGAGGGGTGAAGGTCTTGGGGAAAGGTGGGGAGGACAGAGGGGGATTGGAGGGAATAATAAGTATGGAAGAAGTGAAAGAGGCGGTGTTCAATTTAAGTAAGGGGAAAGCACCGGGAATTGATGGGCTTTCCAATGATTTTTACAGAGTGCATTGGGAAACCATAAATGTTTGTTTGGTTCAGATATTGAATTGTATGCTGAAGGAAGGGAAATTGGGAACGTCACAGAGGACGGGTGTGGTCGTGCTTGTAAAGAAAAAAAGCGAGGGGAGAACACTGAGCACCTACAGGGCCATATCTTTAATGTGTACGGATTATAAGATTTTTGCGAAGATTTTAGGGAACAGGATGAAGAAGGTAATAGGTGGTATGGTGCACAAGGGTCAGTTGGGAATTCCGGGTCGTAGTATGAGGGATGGACATAGTCGTATTAGGGAATTTTTGCAGGGTTGTAAGGGAGGTGGAATTTTGGGCATTGATTGGGAGAATGCTTATGACGGTGTGAATAGAGAGTACATGGTTGACACTTTAAGGCTTATGGGTTTTGGGGAGGGAATAGTAAAATGGGTGAAGACCTTGTATGCAGAAGCTACGATTCAGGTGCAAATTAATGGTAGGTTGGGTAGCGTGTTGAAAATGGAGAAAGGTTTGAGACAACGGTGTCCTATGTCTCAAATTCTGTTTGCATGTATGCAACACCCGTTTTATGGAATGATTGAGGAAGCAACAACGTTACAGGAGGAGGGGTCGGGGATCACAGAGGTAGTTGGTTATGTAGATGACACAACAATACTGATCTATGATGTCGAAGGTTTGCGAAAGGTGGAGAGAGTAATGAGGTTTTTTGGAGAGGCGTCAGGCATGCGTGTCAACAGGGCTAAATCGAAATTATTAGAGATAGGAGATTGGGTGGGGGGTAGAATGGGGGTGGAGTTTGGATGGGATGTGACTGAACAGCTGAAAATTTGTGGGATTATCTATATGGCAGATGAGCAAGAGGCTAGACGGAGGAATTCAGAATTGGTGGGAGAGAAAGTTGTACAACGGATTAGGAACCTAAGAGCGAAGGATGTTACTCTAATGCAAAGGGCAATAATAGTAAATTCATTGGTTTATAGTAAAGTGTGGAACGTGGCAGTGGTGTATCCTTTACGGGAACAGGAGATAAAGGAGATACAGAGAAGGGTGCTTCGTTATATATGGGGTTTTGGACGAGCATGGCTAAGTAAAGAGGTGGTTATGACGAATGTGCGCCGAGGGGGAGTAGGGCTTTTGATGCTAGGGCCGAGGGTAAAGGCCATGTATGTTAAACAAAAGTACGTAAGGGAGGGGGGGGTAAAAGGGGTGAGGGTTGGGAGGGTGATGAGGGATGTACGACGATGGTGGGGAGGAAAGGACTTGATGGAATGTGAGAATATGCTAAGGGTTATGTTAGTAATAGGTGAGGTAAAAAAGCTCAAGGTGGGAAGGTTAGTAGAGATGAGTAGGAAACCAGAAGTGATGCAAGGGGTGGCGGTATACCCTTTGTATGATTGGGGTACGATTTGGCATGATTTCCAGAAACTTAGATTAATGCCTAGGGTAAGGGAGTTAGTTTATAGGTTTGTAATGGGGATTTTAGCGTCAAAGCAGGCTTTGTGTGTGATGGGTTTGGTAAAGGAAGCGAAATGCGAACATTGTGAGGAATCGGAAACAGCTTTTCATGCCGTATATTTTTGTAGGGAGTTGGGGCAAGTACGGGTGTGGCTGGCTAGAGTCTTCAAGTTAATGGGTGGGGGCAATGTAGAGATCCTGCGTGCCCTAACTTTAGAGGTAAGAGGGGTGTCTGAGGTTGTAAAGAAAGCCATTCTGTACATTGTGACAGATTTCTTGTTTTATTCCTGGGGCTTGAAGGAAAAAGGCGGGGGGATTAGGGTAAGGGCTATTGCGGCAGGAATTTATCGCACGGTATGCAGAAATAAACTCATTTATGGTAACTGGTGGACAACTGCGTTCCCGGAGGCATATAGAAATATAACGGTAAGGGGACTCAGTAATTTGGCTACTTAAGTACTAAGGGACCATTTTCCTTTTCTAGCGCGAATTATGACCATAATGAAGGATATGTAAATGTGGTAGGATTGTCATGAGAGTTGTATGGGAGGGATGACATGTTAGATGTGGTATAATTGTAGAGTTTTCTTGTGTGTGAATGTTTTAGTTTAACCATGTGTTGAAAGACAAGAGCTCATTGATGAACATAGTTTTAATAAGGTAAATGATCTTTGTCAGTGAGACAACTACAAGAAGGAACACTCAAAACATTGTTAACACACTGATAATAATGTGCTATGTAACATGAGTGTGTATCTTTGTTATTTTAATAGTGTGTTTAGTTTCTCTGTGGTAAGGTGTGGAAATGGCTATTTTGTCACCTTTATTATATTGTAATTTTTGAGGTGTTTAGTATTATGTCTTTGTGTATAAAGTTTAATATACAATATTAATGAGTGTGCAACGAATTGGATTATATGAGAATGTCTTTGTATATAAAGTTTCATATATAATGTAAATAAGTGTGACATTCTTAGGATAATATTACCTTTTGTGTTATAAGATACTGGCTGTATTTTATGGATATAATAAACCCACCTGTATGTTCAGGTGTGGGCTGTTTTTAGTTACATGTATGTTGTGTGTGCTGGTTGGCCACTTTGGAGGGGGAATTAAGCATTTACAGTTGAACGTGTTTTTCTTATGTATAAGTTTAGTGCTGGGATAAGGAATGTGAAGTTGTTTGTTTTTATTATTTAATGGATTATGTTTCTTTGTTTATGTAACCTAAATATAGCACAAATGTATGATGTGTATTGTGTTTTTTTTTTTTTTTTTTTTTTTTTTTTTATTTTAATTAAAAAAGTTAGTCCGTGAACTACACTTCACTACTGTGAACGTCGCGCAGCGTCTACTGTACCAGGCAATGGTTACATTAGATTTACCACTGTGTACTACAGTTTAGATTTTGATTGAACACGGGAGCTTAGTGAGTGTGTGGAATGAAGATGATCGTGTACCACCTGAGAACTGCTGTGACACCACCATGGTGACACCAGAGCTTCTACCTGCACCACTCTAGACTTCCAGTTTTTAAGACATCCGGTGAAGGTTCACTAACGAGTCACACCCAAGTGTCTCACACACAGCTTATTCAAGTCTAGGGCTAAAACACCCAATGAATCCCCGAAGTCATGCGAGATGGAGACAGCCTGGCTTTATGTAAGTCTGAGTGAGACCGAGGCACAGGTGTTGACTCCTCCGCTGGCACAGGTGTTGACTCCTCCGCTGGCACAAGGCTATGACACAGGTGGTATTTACTCATAGAATGTATCTTACATACTAAACATGCATTCTCCTTAACTCAGTATGACTAAAAACTAAAACGTTTGCCTAGAAATTAGATTTTACTGTCTATCTTATGAGTTCTCAATGAGCATTTGTCAGCTTGGTGTTACAGCAAGGGGGAAGAACGGTGTCAGCTTGGTGTTACAGCAAGGGGGAAGAACGGTGTCAGCTTGGTGTTACAGCAAGGGGGATGAACGGTGCCTGTTTGGTGTTACAGCAAGGGTGAAGAACGGTGCCTGCTTGGTGTTACAGCAAGGGGGAAGAACGGTGCCTGTTTGGTGTTACAGCAAGGGTGAAGAACGGTGCCTGCTTGGTGTTACAGCAAGGGTGAAGAACGGTGCCTGCTTGGTGTTACAGCAAGGGTGAAGAACGGTGCCTGCTTGGTGTTACAGCAAGGGGGAAGAACGGTGCCTGCTTGGTGTTACAACAAGGGGGAAGAACGGTGCCTGTTTGGTGTTACAGCAAGGGGGAAGAACGGTGCCTGTTTGGTGTTACAGCAAGGGTGAAGAACGGTGCCTGTTTGGTGTTACAACAAGGGGGAAGAACGGTGCCTGCTTGGTGTTACAGCAAGGGGGAAGAACGGTGCCTGTTTGGTGTTACAGCAAGGGGGAAGAACGGTGCCTGCTTGGTGTTACAACAAGGGGGAAGAACGGTGCCTGCTTGGTGTTACAACAAGGGGGAAGAACGGTGCCTGCTTGGTGTTACAGCAAGGGGGAAGAACGGTGCCTGCTTGGTGTTACAGCAAGGGGGAAGAACGGTGCCTGCTTGGTGTTACAGCTAGGGGGAAGAACGGTGTCTGCTTGGTGTTACAGCTAGGGGGAAGAACGGTGCCTGCTTGGTGTTACAGCTAGGGGGAAGAACGGTGCCTGCTTGGTGTTACAGCAAGGGGGAAGAACGGTGCCTGCTTGGTGTTACAGCAAGGGGGAAGAACGGTGCCTGCTTGGTGTTACAGCTAGGGGGAAGAACGGTGCCTGCTTGGTGTTACTGCTAGGGGGAAGAACGGTGCCTGCTTGGTGTTATAGCTAGGGGGAAGAACGGTGCCTGCTTGGTGTTACAGCAAGGGGGAAGAACGGTGCCTGCTTGGTGTTACAGCTAGGGGGAAGAACGGTGCCTGCTTGGTGTTACAGCTAGGGGGAAGAACGGTGCCTGCTTGGTGTTACAGCTAGGGGGAAGAACGGTGCCTGCTTGGTGTTACAGCAAGGGGGAAGAACGGTGCCTGCTTGGTGTTACAGCAAGGGGGAAGAACAGTGCCTGCTTGGTGTTACAGCAAGGGGGAAGAACGGTGCCTGCTTGGTGTTACAACAAGGGGGAAGAACGGTGCCTGTTTGGTGTTACAGCAAGGGGGAAGAACGGTGCCTGTTTGGTGTTACAGCAAGGGGGAAGAACGGTGCCTGCTTGGTGTTACAGCAAGGGGGAAGAACGGTGCCTGCTTGGTGTTACAGCAAGGGGGAAGAACGGTGCCTGCTTGGTGTTACAGCTAGGGGGAAGAACGGTGCCTGCTTGGTGTTACAACAAGGGGGAAGAACGGTACCTGCTTGGTGTTACAGCAAGGGGGAAGAACGGTACCTGCTTGGTATGGGATGCTAATTGACTTCTCTCATCGTAACGTTAAATCTCATGGAGGTTTCCACAGGTATTGCCCTTCCCGCCCCCTTTATCCCTCTAACCATTTCTGGGACGACCCCTCCCTGTCCTAGCTTCCACTCCATTCTATTCCTTTCCATCCTCTCTATATGCTGAAACCCCCTCAACTCTTCTACGTTCTAAATTCTCTGCATGACATTAACACCACACACTGCTCTCATGTATAACATCTTCCATGCCTGTAGCCTCCTCAATGTAACTTTCAAAACCCATCCCTCACACCCATTTAAAAGTGTTGGTATCATTATATTCTACTACATTCTCTCTTTTCTGCCTCCATAAACTTTCTTGCCAGAGATGCCTCACTGTACCAACCATCTTTTCCCATCAGCTTATATTAAGTATAGATTCAATTATAATTTACAGTGGAAAAGAGGACATCGCACAGAGCTAGGTTGAAGCACAGCATGTACTTACCTTCTATTGGTTCCAACTTAAAATATGAAGATCCTAGTAGAGTGCTGCGTTGAATAGAGACGTTGATGTCGGTAACCTTGCTAGTGTCGACGTTGAGGGTAAACAGCAAGGAGCAATCATTCTTTCTGGAGTCTCCTGAACAGACCTTGGTGTACTGGGGTGAGGGCATCTCCCCGTCCTCCAGGGTGACAACGTAAGCTGAATCTGCTTGTGGTGTGGGCACCTCCCACCACACTACTTCCACCACTTTACTGCCACTCTGCTTGGGACTGCTGATCAACCCTGCAAACACACGACCTAGGGTTCACTTCGGTCTACAATACGCTAGCCACTTCGGTGGCAAAATCTAAATCTGATCTAATCTGCCCACGCTGGTTTGTCTCTTCGTACAAACACCCATACGAGTTTATAGTTTTATGTAAATATGGCGAGCTGATTTTGAAGTTAGGGTTACCATAGTGATGAAGTCAAGGTTACAATAGTGATGACGTCAAGGTTACCATGGTGATGACATCAAGGTTGCCATGGTGATGACGTCAAGGTTACCATGGTGATGACGTCAAGGTTACCATGGTGATGACGTCAAGGTTACCATGGTGATGACATCAAGCTTACCATGGTGATGACGTCAAGCTTACCATGGTGATGACATCAAGGTTACCATGGTGATGACGTCAAGGCTACCGTGGTGATGACGTCAAGGTTACCATGGTGGTGATGACGTCAAAGCTACCGTGGTGATGACGTCAAGGTTACCATGGTGATGACGTCAGGGTTACCATGGTGACGACGTCAAGGTTATCATGGTAATGACATCAAGGTTACCATGGTGATGACGTCAAGGCTACCGTGGTGATAACGTCAAGGTTACCATGGTGATGACGTCAAGGCTACCGTGGTGATGACGTCAAGGCTACCGTGGTGATGACGTCAAAGTTACCATGGTGATGACGTCAAGGTTACCATGGTGACGACGTCAAGGTTACCATGGTGATGACGTCAAGGTTACCATGGTGATGACGTCAAGGTTACCATGGTGACGACGTCAAGGTTACCATGGTGATGACGTCAAGGTTACCATGGTGATGACGTCATGGTTACCATGGTGATGACGTAACGGTTACCATGGTGTTGACGTCAAGGTTACCATGGTGATTACGTCACGGTTACCAAAATGACGCCAAGGTTACCATGGTGATGACGTCACGGTTACCATGGTGATAACGTCAAGGCTACCATGGTGATGACATCAAGGTTACCATGGTGATGACATCAAGATTACCATGGTGATGACATCAAGGTTACCATGATGACGTCAAGGTTACCATGATGACGTCAAGGTTACCATGGTGATGACGTCAAGGTCACACCATTAAATCAGGATCCAAATCAAGGTTACAAAACAGTTTAGTGTGTGTGTGTGTGTGTGTGTGTACTCACCTAGTTGAGGTTGCAGGGGTCGAGTCCAAGCTCCTGGCAGCGCCTTTTCACTGGTCGCTACTAGGTCATTCTCCCTGAACTGTGAGCTTTATCACACCTCTGCTTAAAGCTATGTATGGATCCTGCCTCCACTACATCGCTTCCCAAACTATTCCACTTCCTGACTACTCTGTGGCTGAAGAAATACATCCTAACAGCCCTGTGATTCATCTGTGTCTTCAACTTCCAACTGTGTCCCCTTGTTGTTGTGTCCCATCTCTGGAACATCCTGTCTTTGTCCACCTTGTCAATTCCTCTCAGTATTTTGTATGTCGTGTATGTGTGAGTGTACCCACCTAATTGTACTCACCAAATTGTGGCTCCAGGGGTCGATACTCGGCTCATGGCCCCGCCTCTTCACTCTTCAGCTATGTATGGTTCCTGCCTCCACTACGTCACTTGCTAGGCTATTCCACTTCCTGACGACTCTATGACTGAAGAAATACTTCCTAACGTCCCTGTGACTCGTCTGAGTCTTCAGCTTCCAATTGTGACCCCTTGTTTCTGTGTCCCCGCTCTGGAACATCCTGTCTCTGTCCACCTTGTCTATTCCCCGCAGTATCTTGTATGTCATTATCATGTCTTCCCTGACCCTCCTGTCCTCCAGTGTCGTCAGTCCGATTTCCCTCAACCTTTCCTCGTACGACATTCCCCTGAGCTCTGGAACTAGCCTTGTTGCAAACCTTTGTACTTTCTCTAACTTCTTGACGTGCTTGACCAGGTGTGGGTTCCAGACTGGTGCTGCATACTCCAGTATTGGCCTAACATACACAGTGTACAGTGTCTTGAACGATTCCTTATTAAGGTATCGGAACGCTATTCTCAGGTTTGCCAGGCGCCCGTATGCTGCAGCAGTTATTTGGTTGATGTGTGCCTCCGGTGACGTGCTCGGTGTTATGGTCACCCCAAGATCTTTCTCCCTGAGTGAGGTCTGTAGTCTTTGTCCAC
Organism: Cherax quadricarinatus; assembly: GCF_038502225.1. Taxonomy (NCBI): domain Eukaryota; kingdom Metazoa; phylum Arthropoda; class Malacostraca; order Decapoda; family Parastacidae; genus Cherax; species Cherax quadricarinatus. Next base: position 49,340 of record NW_027195318.1, on the reverse strand, counting down.
CTAGCCTATACTCTGTCTGCGGTCTTCTTTGCCCCTCCCCAATCTTCATGACTTTGCATTTGGCAGAGTTGAATTCGAGAAGCCAGTTTCTGGACCACGTGTCCAGCCTGTCCAGGTCTCTCTGCAGTCCTGCCTCATCCTCATCCGATTTAATTCTTCTCATCAGCTTCACATCATCTGCGAATAGGGACACTTCAGAGTCTATTCCTTCCATCATGTTCGAATATATCAAAAATAGCACTGGTCCTAGAACTGACCCCTGTGGGACCCCGCTCGTCAAAGGCGCCCACTGTGATACCTCTTCACGTACCATGACTCGTTGTTGCCTCCCTGTCAGGTATTCCCTGATCCATTGGAGTGCCCTCCCTGTTATATGCGCCTGATCCTCCAGCTTCTGCACTAATCTCTTGTGAGGAACTGTGTCAAAGGCCTTCCTGCAGTCCAGGAAAATGCAATCAACCCACCCCTCTCTCTCGTGTCTTACTTCTGTTACCTTGTCATAAAACTCCAGAAGGTATGTGACACAGGATTTGCCTTCCAAGAACCCATGCTGGCTTTCATTTATAATCTTGTTCCGTTCCAGGTGTCCCACCACTCTCCTGATAATCTTCTCCGTGACTTTGCACACTATACATGTCAGAGACACAGGTCTGTAGTTTAGTGCCTCATTTCTGTTTCCTTTCTTAAATATGGGGTCTACATTTGCTGTCTTCCAATTCTCAGGTAGTTGCCCAGTTTCAAGGGATGTGTTGATGATTGTGGTTAGGGACACACACAGTATCTCTGCTCCTTCTCTAAGGACCCACGGGGAGATGTCCGGTCCCACCGCCTTTGAGGTATCAAGGTTACTTAGCAGCTTCTGCACCTCCTCCTCGGTTGTTCGTATGTCATCCAACACTTGTTGGTATATTCCCTCTTGATGTTCCCTTCTGTGCTGTCTTCCCAGAGCCCTTCCTGTCTCTACTGTAAAAACTTCCTTAAATCTCCTGTTTAGCTCCTCACATACTTCCTGATCATTTCTTGTGAGTTCTTCACCTTCTGTCCTCAGTCTGATCACCTGGTCTTTGACTGTTGTCTTCCTCCTGATGTGGCTATACAATAGTTTCGGGTCAGTCTTGGCTTTCGATGCTATGTTATTTTCATACTGTCGCTGGGCCTCCCTCCTTACCTGTGCATACTCGTTCCTGGCTCTGCGACTTATCTCCCTATTTTCATGTGTTCTCTGCCTTCTGTACTTTTTCCATTCTCTATTGCACTTTGTTTTTGCCTCCTTACACCGTCGGGTAAACCAGGGGCTCGTTCTGGTCTTCCCATTGTTTATGTTGCCCTTGGGAATAAACCTTTCCACTGCCTCCTTGCATTTTGTTAAATATTCCATCATTTCATTTACTGGTTTTCCTGCCAGTTCTCTGTCCCACGGAACTTCCTGCAGGAAGTTCCTCAAACCTATGTAGTCCCCTTTTTTATAGTCTGGCTTTTTCCATTCAACTCCTGTTACTCTCTCCACTTGCAACTCTACTATGTATTCAAAGCACAGAACCATGTGGTCACTAGCTCCTAGGGGACTCTCATATGTGATGTCCTCAATGTCTGAACTGCCCAGGGTGAACACAAGGTCCAATATTGCTAGTTCATCCTCCCCTCTCACTCTGGTAGTGTCCTTAACATGTTGGTGCAAGAGATTTTCCAGCACCGCATCCAACACCTTGGCTCTCCATGTTTCGGGACCCCCCCCATGTGGCTTCAGGTTTTCCCAATCTCCCTGTGGTTGAAATCACCCATAACCAGCAACTTTGCTCTGCTGGAGTGAGCTCTTCTTGCCACCTCAGCAAGTGTGTTCACCATTGCTCTGTTGCTCTTTTCATATTCCTCTCTTGGCCTCCTGCAGTTCTGTGGTGGATTATACATCACTGCAATGACCACCTTGTGCTCCCCAGACTGAAGCGTACCTACTATGTAGTCCCTTTCTCCTGTTTCGTCTATGTCTCCCATTTTCTCGAATTTCCATCGGTTTTTTACGAGCAGAGCAACTCCTCCCCCTCTGCCCCTTCTATCTTTCCTCATGATCTGGTATACTGGTGGGAAGATTGTATCTGTTATTGTCTCCCTCACTTTTGTTTCTGGAACTGCTATGATGTCTGGGGACTTCTCATTGATTCTTGCCACTCCTCATATTTATTCGTTAATCCATCTGCATTTGTGTACCAAACCTTCAACTTCTGTTCTAATACTGTATCTGTGGTCCTGGGGGAATACTGGGGTTGGGAGAGCAGGAGCCCTGGTGGGGGCCTGTGGGGGGTTGCAGTGGAAGTGGAGGAAGAGCTCCCATAGGGGGCTGCTGTAGGGGTAGGGTTCGTGGTGTGGGGGGTGGGAACAGAGGGATCGGTGTGTGATGGGTTTAGATTGTTCAGTTACCTTGAGGGTGTCGTGGCTGGAGTCCTTCTGCATGTGTTTCTGGGGGGTGTGCTTGTCCTTCCACCTGTGCCTGGGTTATTCTGCTCTTTTTCATTTCCTCCCATTCCTCCTTTAGTTTTTGCACTCTCTCTTTCAGTATCATCAGTTCTTCCTGTGTTCTGTCTCGATCGAGGTACACACTCTTAAACTCCTGCTTGCCTCTCAGCCGAGCTTTCTCCTGCAGGATCATGGTTCAAGTTGATTCTGCCTTGAAAATTACTTTGAGAGGCCGTTTCCTTCTCTTTGTGAACCACCCGATTCTCCAAAAATTTGCCACCTGGGTCATGTCTCCCTCGCCTATCACCTTCATGATACCTTCAATCGCTTTTTTCTCCTCCTGTTTTCTTTCATCATAAGTTTCCCCTTCAGCTTCGTCTAGCCCATAGACAAAAACTGATCTCTTCCTTTCCACCTCCCACTGTGATTCCCATTGCATCCTCTGAGGTGTTTTAGTTCCTTCCCGTGGAGTGTTCCTTCCTTCAGTCCCTTCCCTAGCTGTGGCCCCTATGCTCATTGGTTTGTCCTTCCTGCTCACCTGTTCCTGGCCCCCACAAGTGTCTGGTAAGGTCCCTGCACATGTCCTAGTTCCTTCAATGTCTTCCAACATCTCATGCTGTCCTAGTGTGCTCCCTGTCTTTGTTTTGGCCCCGTGTGGGTTTGGCAGGACCTCTGCATGCAGTTTAGCTTCCATGCTCCCTTCAGACCCTTTGTCTGTGTCTGATGTAAACATTGCTGATGCTACTTCTGTGTTATCTTTATCTCTAGGCTGTTTCAGATTTCTCAGCTCCTCTTCTAATCTCTGTATCTTGGCTTCTGCTGCTGTGGCATGTTGCTCCCACATTCTGCACTCTGCTGCTAACTTCTGCTCCATCTTCCTTGCAAGCTCATCTAGCCTCCTTCCCCAGTCTTCCTCCCTTTTTTTGAGCTCTGCCTCCCAGACCTCCCTCCCAGATTCGTCCGTCGGGCCCTTGGCTCTTATCCTAGGTCTAGGTTGCCCCATTGCACCACAGAAGGAAGGGGGAGAGATGGTTATGGGGAGGGGAATAGATCTTTGTATATTTGAATCTGTGTGGCAACAGTGCCTACTACTAGCCCCTAACAGTTTGGCACTTTGAAATATTAATGATTTCATGCTTCCTCTCGACTTTTTTTAACTAATAACTCTGGTTATCACTCGTAGGATTGTTCACTGACGTTGTCACTATCACTGATTACTGCTAGCAGTTACTGCACGCCTTAAAAACACTAAGGTTCTCGGAGCCTTGTTACCGACGTCTGCGTGACTGTGTGTGTGTGTGTGTGTGCGTGCTTACCTAGTTGTGGTTGTAAGGGTCGATTCATAGCTCCTGGTCCCGCCTCTTCACTGGCCGCTACTGGGTCACTCTCCCTGAACCATGAGCTTTATCATACCTGTGTGTGCGTGTGTGTGTGTACTTACCTATTTGTGGTCGCAGGGGTTGAACCACAGCTCCTGGCCCCGCCTCTTCGCTGGTTGCTACTAGGTCTACTCTCTCCATGTTCCAAGAACTTCATCTTATATCTTGCGTGTGTGGGTGAAGATGTTTACTTTCATCACCAGAGATATAATAAAGACAGGCAGTATGTATACTGTATACATGAAGCTGTAAACTAGTTTGGGTCAGACAGCTTCAAGATCCCTGGTGGTAGCGCCTTCGGCTCATGACCAAAGAACCCTGGTTTGATCCTGGGGCTGAGGAAGAAGTTAGTCCCGTTTCCTCACACTTTATGACTGCTGACCCAGGATCCTGGAGTGACCTTTGAAGTGAGCTTAGCAAGAAGAGCTCTTGGAACTGTACACTGAACAGTGGAAAAATAAATACAAATGCAATATAATGCAATCCTTCAGTGACGACGTTTCGCCCACACAGTGGGCTTTATCAAATCACAAACAGATCTACCTGGGTAAGGATTACACGAGTATATATAGTGTGGAGTCAGGTGGAGAATGTTGGGTCAGTAAAGGATCGCATTGTACTGCATTTGTATTTATTTTTTCAATCGTGTCAGCATTTTAAACCTTTTATCTCTACACTGAACAGTGTAAAATAAGTCTTACAAAGCACGTACCTGAGATGTGAGTAGCATTCAACCTGGGGTCGCTGGAACTCTCGCTAGTGACCGTCCTGACGCTGATGTTCCACGTACCAGCGGTCACATTCAAGGTGTAGGTAGTTCCAGTTACCACCTCGTTACCTGCACGACCCTTCTCATTAGGGAACCACTCCACCAGGTAGGTGCTGGTCTCAGTGCCGCTCCACCCCAGTACCTTCTCATTGGCACGCAGATCCTCAGGAGGGTCCAGCTTCTCGAAGCTGCCTGCAGTGTTTCTCAAGCTAATTAATTTCTTACACCTGACGAACGACTCAGTAATTATGAATTCATTTGTTGGCAAAGTATTTTTTTAATTGCAATTTGGAAGTTTGTTTACTAGTATGTGTGGATTTAATACATTAATGGGGAAGGGCTAAAACGGCACCTGAGAAATGTTGGACAGTCGGATTAAAGCCCAGGAAGAAGAGGGTAGCTCCACTTCCTGGGATCAAGAGACCTTCACCGGCATCATTGAAGGGTGTAGATGTGGTGTGTCTTAGCCTTCACCTGATTAGTGTAGTTGTAGGTAGTACCTTTGGTGTCATGTGTATTTTGAGATTCATGTGTGGAGTGAACCTTTGCTATCACGTTGCTTTTTATATATCGAAGAAAAAAGTATTTCTATCACCCATATGTATAACGGGCTTATTTGGTATTCTGGTAGCGGGTGGTTAAATGATATACGTCTTCGGAGGCTTCTTACTTTATTGATAAGTCGTGGTGGGTACACAGGCTTGTGTGTTTGTGCCCATGGCCCGGGCAGGGCCATGCCCGCGAGAGAGAGCTGGGAGTACTTGTGTGTTGATGCCAGGCCGCTGTGTGAGTGAGAGCGAGGCAAGTCTAGGCATACTGAAGTGGCAAGGCCTAGGTGGCAGCACCAGCATAGCGCGAAATATGAACTAAACTGGCAGACAGCATGGGCTGTCTGTGCAGACAGTACAGGCTGTCTACATATGAGTAATGAGGGTGATCACTTTCTATTAATGTCCCTCGTTTTGATGTCTTCCCATAGCAAACATCCTCACTTTCTTCACGCTATTATACCCAGAAATAATATCAGGATTCTTGATTGCTCCAGTAACGTAATCCTCAGCTGTGTCAATCTTCCCTCGTAGCTCAAGTCCCTCAGCTCTACCACTCTTCTAGCAACAATCTTACAAACTTTTTATTTTAACTGTGTGAGTTCCACACTGGTGCTGGTGTCTCGAGGACTGTTCTTAAATATATGGTACATCTGAGGGAAAAGTTCATGCTGTTGTACATATTTTTGTGCGAGTGTATGTATGACTGATGTGGGTCGTTTGGATGCGTGAAGCGATTCTTAGAAAGGAATACAGTCGCCAGCGCCGCCTACCTGTCTCTTGCCACACTACTCTCTCTCTGGAGGGAGTAGGTATTGTGGTACTGGGCATCATCAGGAAGTCATTTAGCTACCCAGCTTTCTGACGATCATAAGTATCAGTGCCTCTGTTATTATTACCGTTTTATTTTTACAGCTATTACCTGTCTTGTTGAGCCATAGTTTTAATGTTTATTTCTCCCACCTGTTTTTTAAAGCCTTCAATTTATCGTGGTAGTGAATCACTCGTCATGCTGGTAACCGCTGTGTGTATTTCTCTTAAGTAGCTACTGTGTTTTGATTGGGTCAGCGGCACTACGAGGGATAACATAAGCTGCAGGTTATGGGGATTTATTCTACCTTACCTTCCCCTTCATCATCTATAGAAGGACTACGACGTATATGTGGACCTGAGTCATTGTGTGTGTGTGTGTGTGTGTGTGTGTGTGTGTGTGTGTGTGTGTGTGTGTGTGTGTGTGTGTGTGTGTGTGTGTGTGTGTGTGTGTGTGTGTGTGCTCAGTCATCACCTCAGAAACAACCCCTCTGTCTAGTTCACTGCTTCATATCACGCTTCACTCCAGCCTGCGTGTTCAACTACTTTACACCGCGTTGATTACCGAGCTACTCTCATTAAGCAGTCTTGTTTAAGGTGCGTCTGGTGGTGACCATCTTCTACGTCTATGAAAAAGTTATTTACGTAATTTTTTCATTACTGTGGATCAGTGTCTGTAGCGTCAACAGTGTGGGTCATACCTACTGCACCTCTTCTTTAATTATCTCTTTTAACTTTGCTTCACATTCGTAATGTATACCATACTACGTATAAACATAGTATATACCATACTATGTATATACATAGTATGCTTATTAGAACTAATATTAGAGGGACTACTTTTTGTTTGATAATAGTCCGAGGTGGACCGAAGAGACTTCGAATTTGCATTTTCAACTTATAGGATATGAGATGTGATTCAATTTTTTTTTACCAAGACGTATATACGTATGTGTGTGTGTGTGTGTGTGTGTGTGTGTGTGTGTGTGTGTGTGTGTGTGTATATGTGTGTGTACTCACCTAGTTGTACTCACCTAGTTGAGGTTGCGGGGGTCGAGTCCGAGCTCCTGGCCCCGCCTCTTCACTGGTCGCTACTAGGTCACTCTCCCTGAGCCGTGAGCTTTATCATACCTCTGCTTAAAGCTATGTATGGATCCTGCCTCCACTACATCGCTTCCCAAACTATTCCACTTCCTGACTACTCTGTGGCTGAAGAAATACTTCCTAACATCCCTTTGATTCATCTGTGTCTTCAGTTTCCAACTGTGTCCCCGTGTTGCTGTGTCCAGTCTCTGGAACATCCTGTCTTTGTCCACCTTGTCAATTCCTCTCAGTATTTTGTATGTCGTTATCATGTCCCCCCTATCTCTCCTGTCCTCCAGTGTCGTCAGGTTGATTTCCCTTAACCTCTCCTCATAGGACATACCTCTTAACTCTGGGACTAGTCTTGTTGCAAACCTTTGCACTTTCTCTAGTTTCTTTACGTGCTTGGCTAGGTGTGGGTTCCAAACTGGTGCCGCATACTCCAATATGGGTCTAACGTACACGGTGTACAGGGTCCTGAACGATTCCTTATTAAGATGTCGGAATGCTGTTCTGAGGTTTGCCAGGCGCCCATATGCTGCAGCAGTTATTTGGTTGATGTGGGCTTCAGGAGATGTGCCTGGTGTTATACTCACCCCAAGATCTTTTTCCTTGAGTGATGTTTGTAGTCTCTGGCCCCCTAGACTGTACTCCGTCTGCGGTCTTCTTTGCCCTTCCCCAATCCTCATGACTTTGCACTTGGTGGGATTGAACTCCAGGAGCCAATTGCTGGACCAGGTCTGCAGCCTGTCCAGATCCCTTTGTAGTTCTGCCTGGTCTTCGATCGAATGAACTCTTCTCATCAACTTCACGTCATCTGCAAACAGGGACACCTAGGAGTTTATTCCTTCCGTCATGTCATTCACAAATACCAGAAACAGCACTGGTCCTAGGACTGACCCCTGTGGGACCCCGCTGGTCACAGGTGCCCACTCTGACACCTCGCCACGTACCATTACTCGCTGCTGTCTTCCTGACAAGTATTCCCTGATCCATTGCAGTGCCTTCCCTGTTATCCCTGCTTGGTCCTCCAGTTTTTGCACTAATCTCTTGTGTGGTACTGTGTCAAACGCCTTCTTGCAGTCCAAGAAAATGCAATCCACCCACCCCTCCCTCTCTTGTCTTACTGCTGTCACCATGTCATAGAACTCCAGTAGGTTTGTGACACAGGATTTCCCGTCTCTGAAACCATGTTGGCTGCTGGTGATGAGATCATTCCTTTCTAGATGTTCAACCATTCTTCTCCTGACAATCTTTTCCATGATTTTGCATGCTATACATGTCAGTGACACTGGACTGTAGTTTAGTGCTTCATGTCTGTCTCCTTTTTTAAAGATTGGGACCACATTTGCTGTCTTCCATGCCTCAGGCAATCTCCCTGTTTCGATAGATGTATTGAATATTGTTGTTAGGGGTACACATAGCGCCTCTGCTCCCTCTCTCAGGACCCATGGAGAGATGTTATCTGGCCCCATTGCCTTTGAGGTATCTAGCTCACTCAGAAGCCTCTTCACTTCCTCGGTTGTGTGTACTGTGTCCAGCACATGGTGGTGTATCCCACCTCTCCGTCCCTCTGGAGCCCCTTCTGTCTCCTCTGTGAACACTTCTTTGAATCTCTTATTGAGTTCCTCACATACTTCATGGTCATTTCTTGTTGTCTCTCCTCCTTCCTTCCTTAGCCTGATTACCTGGTCCTTGACGGTTGTTTTCTTCCTGATGTGGCTGTATAAGAGCTTCGGGTCTGATTTGGCTTTTGCTGCTATGTCATTTTCATATTGACGTTGGGCCTCCCTTCTTATCTGTGCATATTCGTTTCTGGCTCTACGACTGCTCTCCTTATTCTCCTGGGTCCTTTGCCTTCTATATTTCTTCCATTCCCTAGCACACTTGGTTTTTGCCTCCTTGCATCTTTGGGTGAACCATGGGCTCATCCTGGCTTTTTCATTATTCCTGTTACCCTTGGGTACAAACCTCTCCTCAGCCTCCTTGCACATTGTTGCTACATATTCCATCATCTCATTAACTGACTTCCCTGCCAGTTCTCTGTCCCACTGAACCTCATTCAGGAAGTTCCTCATTCCTGTGTAGTCCCCTTTCCTGTAGTTTGGTTTCATTTGTCCTGGCCTTCCTGCTTCCTCCTCCACTTGTAGCTCTACTGTGTATTCGAAGCTCAAAACCACATGATCGCTGGCCCCAAGGGGTCTTTCATATGTGATGTCCTCAATATCTGCACTACTCAAGGTGAATATTAAGTCCAGTCTTGCTGGTTCATCCTTTCCTCTCTCTCTTGTAGTGTCCCTTACGTGTTGGTACATGAAGTTTTCCAGTACCACCTCCATCATCTTAGCCCTCCATGTATCTTGGCCCCCATGTGGCTCCAAGTTCTCCCAGTCGATCTCCTTGTGGTTAAAGTCACCCATGATCAGGAGCTTTGCCCTGCATGCATGAGCTCTTCTGGCCACTGCAGCCAGTGTGTCAACCATCACTCTATTGCTCTCGTCATACTCTTGCCTTGGCCTCCTGCTGTTCTGTGGTGGGTTATACATCACTGCAATTATCACCTTGGGACCACCAGAGTGAAGCATTCCCGCTATGTAATCACTTTCTTCTCCGCTGTCTCCTCTCTCCAGCTCATCAAAATTCCATCGGTGTTTGATCAGCAATGCCACTCCTCCACCCCCCCCTGTTCCTTCTGTCTTTTCTCAGGATCTGGTATCCCGCTGGAAAGATGGCATCTGTTATCATACCTGTAAGCTTGGTTTCTGTGATCGCTATGATGTCTGGTGATGCCTCTTTGACTCTTTCGTGCCACTCCTCCCACTTGTTTGTTATTCCGTCAGCGTTTGTGTACCATACCTTCAGTTTCCTTTCCAACACTGTGGTTTGGGGGGCCTGTGGGGGTGGGGTACCTGGTAGCATACTGTGGGATTCTATGGTTGGGGGTTGGGTGGAAGCTGTGGGTATGGATTGTATTGTGTGTTGGGATGGTGTGATAGGTTGTGGGGTTCTGAGGATAGTTGTGTGTGTGCTTGCCCTTGCTGCTCTGTTCTGCTCTGACTGACCTCTGCTGGTTCCATCCTTGTCTCCTTTCCTAGCTCCTTTCGCTTTTTTGTCCTCTCCCTCAGCTGCTGTCTCTCTGTTCGTGTTCTGTCTCTGTCTAGGAACACCTTCTTGTACTCTTCCGAGCTTTTCAACCGTGGTTTCTCTTGGAGGATCCTGTTCCGCACTGTTTCTGTCCTGAGAATCAGCTTGATCGGTCGGTTTCTCCCCTTCAAGTACCCCCCTATTCTCTGAAAATTTACAATCTCATCCATGTCTTCTCCCCCTATTTCTGTGATGATTTTCTCAATCTCCTTTCTTCCTGCCGTCTTTCAGTGTGTGTCCTTTCCTCTCTCTCCCGAAGCCCATGGATAATCACTGATTTTGCCCTTTCCTCCTCCCATTGCCTCTCCCTCTGTGACTCTGGTTCCTGTCTGTATGTGGTCATTTTCTCCCTTGATTTTTCCATTGGCTCTTGGTAGCATGGTTGTGCCTCAGGATTCAACCTATCTCCCTCTCCATCTGCACCCATCTGCTCTTCCCTTCCACTCCCTGGCCCTTCTTTGCAGGCTGATATGACCTTAGCATAATTCATATCTCCTTCCTTCCTGTTCAGCCTCTCAGCTTTGTATGGTATGTCTTCTCTGGTCACTACCCCTGAGACTTGCTTCAGCCTGTTTACCTCAAATTCTAGGACCTTTACCCTGGCTACTGCAGTTTCGACTTGTGCCTCCCAATTCTTCGTCTCCTTCTCCAACCTCTTTTCCCATTTCACAGAGAGCTCTTTCTCCATTTTTTCAGAAAGCTCTCCTAATTTTCTCTCCCATTCTTGCTCTATCCTTTTCCACTGCTCCTCCATCCATTCCTCCCTACCAGTACCATTGTCATCTGATCCCTGAGAGTCCCAACCAATTTTTTTTTTTTTTTTTTTTTTTTTTTTTTTTTAGTGAAAGAGAGAAAGAAAAAAAAAGAAAAAGGGGGAGAGGGAGAGAGAGAGAGAAGGGGAGCCTAGAAGGAGGGGAAAAGAAGGGAAAAGGGGGAGAAAGTGAGAGAGAGGGGGGAGTGACAAGGGAAGAGAGAGAGAGAGAGAGAAAAGAAGAGGAAGAGAGAGAGGGAGAGGGAGAGAGAGGAAGAGAGAAAGTGAGAGGAAGAGAGAAAGGGAGAGAGAGAGAGAGAGAGAGAGAGAGAGAGAGAGAGAGAGAGAGAGAGAGAGAGAGAGAGAGAGAGATGGGGGGGGAAAGGAAGGGTTATAGCATCACTTCACAGGAAGGTGTGAAATCCTGTATATATGTGTGTTTGTATGTGTGTTTGTGTGTGTGTGTGTGTGTGTGTGTGTGACTAACAGCGAGGTGTTCTCTGTTGTGTTTAAGGAAACAAGTGTACTGCAGCTTCCCTGGTGTTAGATAAAGACAAGTCAGAACAGCAAGTGGTGAGAGGGAAAGAAAATGAGCTGCTGGTGTTGGATCCATCACGTCCCAGGTAAGAACGGTGTTACTGGTAACAAGAGATACATGTAATATACTGGAAGCCACTACTACCTAATTATTGTTTGGAAGATAAGACATTTCATAAGGTACAAACACACTATGTGAAGAGCATATCTTTGTAGGCTGGTTCACTCTAACACAACGTTATCAAGATTATCTCTTTAGAGAGCTACACTTAAGAATATAATTAAAGACTTGCTCGGCAAGTGGTATCTGCCCTATGATCATTCGTGTTATGGAGATAATTATCTTTTGAACGATTATCTATAACTTAAACAAGACTGTTTACCAAGATCTGAAACGCTGCATTTCGAGTCCTGATCCACGACGTCGTTCTTGATGGAGGAGACACAGAAAGTGTACTTCGCGCCCTGTTGCAGGTCCGTCACCTCCAAGCTGGTGTAAAAGGCTGGCACGATGGTGAAGCCTGAACCCATCCCTGTCACCCCCGGCACCGCACCTTGCAGTCCCGTGTAACGCCTGGTGAGTGACTGCGGTGGCAGACGGGGAGAGCCTAGGCTTCTCCTCGCTGGAGTAGACTGGTTCGTCCAGGTCACATAAAAGGCAGATACATCTTCACTGACAGGACGTTGCCATGTCACCAGCACTGAAGTCTCCGCTGTCGACTTGGGTTCAACTTCCTCGACATGAGGGACGTCCGCGACTGCCAGAAGCCACAGCGGTAATAAAACAAGACATGACTTTTAATTATGAAGAACAATAATGTGAGTAAAAGATACATAAGTAGTGTGGAAACCTTTATTAGCAGAAGATAAAGCTTACACACCAAGCGTGAGGAAGTAATGAAGCTTGGTGTCCGAGTGAGGCTTCAATACTAAGAGAGTCCCACACCAGCTGTGTATCTTACAGTGTTTCAGTATTGTACATCAGCTGTGTCCAACACGGTTATAATGTATGAAATAAGTCAGTACAAAAATCAACAGTAACAAAATTCTTACGTGCATAGCAAAACAAAAATTGAATACTGCTAAAAAAATATTTATATTTTATTAGCAGTAAAGTTTTCCCCTGCAAATAACTAAGGCAGCTTTGTGCACTTGTTTACAACGGCGTCTACCTCTGTTAACTAATGTTAAATCGGTGGTAAATTACCGTTACGGGAAGTTACGTTAGTGAGGTTGTTGGTGGTTGGTGACGGAAAAGTTACGTTAGTGAGGTTGTTGGTGGTTGATGACGGAAAAGTTACGTTAGTGAGGTTGTTGGTGGTTGATGACGGAAAAGTTACGTTAGTGAGGTTGTTGGTGGTTGATGACGGAAAAGTTACGTTAGTGAGGTTGTTGGTGGTTGATGACGGAAAAGGTCTCCAGATAAATGAATAGAGCATGACAGTTGAGAGGGGAACAAATGACGGGTTCTGGGTGGTTAGTGTGGGTCAGAAGATGTCAGGAGAGGCGCCGTCAGGGAAGATGTCAGGAGAGGCGCCGTCAGGGAAGATGTCAGGAGAGGCGCCGTCAGGGAAGATGTCAGGAGAGGCGCCGTCAGGGAAGATGTCAGGAGAGGCGCCGTCAGGGAAGATGTCAGGAGAGGCGCCGTCAGGGAAGATGTCAGGAGAGGCGCCGTCAGGGAAGATGTCAGGAGAGGCGCCGTCAGGGAAGATATCAAGTGAGAATGCAAATGAAGTGCACAACTTCCACTTATTAAGACACGCCCAACACTGGTAAACTTTATAACCGAAACGTTTCGCCCGCACAACAGACGGATATAGGAGAATACAACACTGAAAACAGTGTGGAAAGACACTTATGTACAGTTTAGGAGATTTATTAAAGGAAACGTTACGCCACGAGTGGCTTCTTCAGTCCTAATACAGAGATAACTAAGAAAACGAGTATATATAGTGGCAGGAGTCAGGTGAAATGTTGCGTAGGTAGCCCTCGTAGTAGTAGTAGTAGTTTTACCGGTCAGCAATGTTGCGGGTAACGTTTCAGGAGTTTTTGACAGAAAACTAGCTAAAATACCCAACAGCTCTTCAACTATTAGAAACCTTATACAGAAACCCAAGAATGACTCTGGCACGAGTGCAGGAGTATACACTATGCCATGTGGGGTGTGTGACAAAGTATATGTGGGGGGAACAGCCAGATCCCTGGATGTTAGGATCAACGAACAGAAAAACGCTTCCAGCAATGACAGTAAAAACTCTTGTGTTCAACATAGGGACGGTGTTGGACACCTCATGAAATTCAGTGAAGCTAGAATACTGATTAAGGAATACGGTTTAAGACAGTGAAAGTACATAGAAGCTGCCCTAACTGAAGTCAGTAACACTATCCATCAAAATTCCGGCAGTTACACTATCTCCAAATTGCTAATCAATAGGATATTACCCATTCTGGGGACTGCTGTAACATAATGTATGTTGTAAGTTAAGACACTTGTGCAACATCTGGGTATCTTTATTGCAGACGTTTTGCCATCCAGTGGCTTTATCAATACAGATTCTTGGACATAATTAGAAAACAAAAGAACTAATACAAAAGATGAGGTAATCAGTTCCTCAGCCTTGGAGGTGGTGTTCGGAGCACCGAGGTTGTAGAGATTCTGAAGCACAGGCGAACGAACGAACAAGTTCAGGTAAGATCCCAAATGGGATGAGCGGGGAAGACGGGACAGACGAAGAATAGCTCTGGAGAGGAATGTTCTTAGTCAGAGAAATAGAGCCAGGGCTTAACCCAGCAGTTAAGGCGATCGTGGGGCAGACTTGAGAACAGGAATAGCAGGGACTGTTGCATCGAACTTGTAGTTGAAGTCTTGTGCAAGAATGGTATACAATACCGACAAGATGAAATTAAGACACATTTGCAACATCTGGGTATCTTTACTGTAGACGTTTCGCCATCCAGTGGCTTTATCAATACAAATTCCAGGACATAACTTGATGACAGTAGAACTATGTACAGAAGATGAGGTAATCAGTCCCTCAACCTTGGAGTAGGTGCGAAGAACACCGTAGTCGTGTAGAATCTGAAGCAGAAGCAAGGCGTCTGACGCTTACATACTAACGTCAGGTGGAAATGGGACGTGTAGCAGACGAGGGCACAGTCACTGGTAGGCGAGATTCCCCAGTGGAAGTAGGTCCTTCCCAAAGAGATGGGTTAGTAGATACTGGACCTTCGTCTTCACCTTCAGGATTGGTGCGTCGGTGGCTGCCTACTCAAGGGCAGGAAGCCTCCCTCTGCACTCCTGTTGCTGTCTGAAGTCTCCACGCCTCAGACTGTACGTGTAGTCTTCACGCTATACAGCCAGTGTTGCCTCTCCTCGCCGTTGTGTGAAGTCTCCACGCCTCAGCCTGTATGTGAAGTCTGCACGCCATACAGCTAGTGTTGGCTCTCCTCACCACTCACAGCCAGTGTTGCCTCTCTTCACCGAGTGGTAGTTACTGGACCTTTATCTTCATCAGGATTGGTGCGTCGGTGGCTGCCTACCCAAGGGCAGGAAGCCTCCCTCTGCACTTCTGTTGCTGTCTGAAGTTTCCACGCCATACAGCCAGTGTTGCCTCTACTCGCCGCTCACAGCCAGTGTTGCCTCTACTCGCCGTTCAGGACATAGTGCTCCATCAAGCTACAACTCACTTCCTCAGTGTCTTGTGCCTCCAGCGACGGACTCCACAAGAAAACTTTAAAGTTATAGCCAGGCAAGTACCTGTGTCTACTTCACACGTACTTGTCTAGCCGAGTATTCTCAGATTTGGCCGCCACAACTGATTTACGATGCCTTCATTGCCTTCCACTTCCTTTCCCCTTACCACTCCTCCTCTACTGCCAAAACCTGCCTCTACTCCGTCTACTCCTGCCTCTAAGGCCCACCCTGCCTCTACCTCTTCCAAACCCAATTCTTTCTCGCTTAACCTCAAATGCTCTAATTCTGATCATGCCACTATCTGTCCTGGAAATTTATTGTACCAGATCACTGGCGCACCTCAGCTGAAAGTCTTTAAAACCAACTCAGGCTTCAAACTCCTTCTTGACAGACATTCTTACGAAACGTACACCTCAACCGAGACCTGACAAAAACTTCTCAACGTAGGCTTTACTATTATTTGGACTCCTGAGCACCGCGCCAAATGCACAGTGATCGCAAAACACGTAGACTACTCTCTCCTGACTGCCTATGACACACAAAGAAGACTTAATCAAAGACATTAGTATTAAGGACAAAGTCTCTGTTGACGATATTTACAGACCTGAAAACTCTACCATCCTCAAAATACGCCGTTCAACTCTTTCTGACGCCTCTACACTCTTCAATCAGGGAATCCTTGCCAAGACCATCCGCATTCCTCCAAACAATCTCTTCACTCCGAACTTTCACCTCATCACACAATTTCTGAAATGCTACAAATTCGGCCACGACAAAAACTCATGCACATCCACACAAATCTGCTCCAGATGTTCAGCAACTGGCCACTTCTGGAATACTTGCAACCTCCCTTCTTTATTTTTCGTTCGATTTCTTTCATTTTTTTGTACGTAAAGAAGTCCCTTTCCATTTTAATGTGACCAAGTTTCAATAAGATAGCTCAAAAAACAACCGAGAAAAAAATTATTTACTAATAATCATACATATTGCACTGTAATTGCAAGGTACTGTCGAAGTGAGACTTAGAGAAGCTGTTTTGGCATTATCTACGCATAAAACAATGCTAAACTGTGTTTATCATGATTAACTTTACTGTAATTTATCCTGTCTTCATTCTTAAAACAATAAAGTTTGTATGGTTTTGACATTCAGCCAAATATCTGACTTTTGCCCTCACACAAATCAAAAACAAATTATGATATCTCAAAATGTTCACCAGCTTGTAAAATAATCTTTCCTTTATGTTTGTGAATTTCATTGCATTCCTAAACGATCGATACCATGCCTAACCCTTCTAGGGTAGGGTAGGTGCCTGAGCCCGAGCCTTTAGCTCATAAGACTGTCATTCCCATTAGCCCCTTGGGGCGGGGATGGCAGACCAGAGAGGCCTAGCTTGTGGCTAGGCCTGGGGACAGTTGGTCCCAAAGATGAGGAGGTACTTGTGCCTCCTCCCATGGGAGACTTAGGTCTCATACTCCCTAAAGAGGGAGCCAAGGCCGGGCCACCACTTGGAAAAGGCCCGGGCCGGGAGAATACCGGCGAATCTTTAATAATAATAATAATTGCATTCCTATTATTAATAACGACAGAAAGTCAATATATATGTGAATAACTTACATCCGAGATAATGCCCGAAACAACCGGACCACCGATTTTTTTTTTTTTCGAGAAAATAGCATTTTTCTGTGTTATACTGAATGTATATAACGAGTGTATATCATAGTTACCCATATCCGTTTTCTTTAATATATGGACCTTGGAGGTGATAGGAGAGAATGGAAGCCCATCCATAACTATAGGAATATTATATTCCAGAGGGAGCGCTCGAAGAATCTGCCATATATTATTCATTCTGGAGTATTTACCATATTTCTTTGTTATTTATATTGATTATTATGTCATATTAGATCAATTGTGATAGATAAATAAGCCGTAGAAGCGATAATAGCGTTATATTGAAGCATATTCCCCGGCTATCCCGAGACTGGAATTCCTGCTGACGCCATCAAGATGTTCCTAGAAGGTTCCTGATTGGCTGTAAGTCTACGTATAAGTCCCGCCCACTCTTATGATGCCAAATCGTCAATTATTATATTAGAAAGAATAATGCAAAAAATACACGAAAAAAAAATCGGAAAAAAAAAGAAACATGAAAACTGAGGACAGGTGAGCAGACCTGCCGCGAGTGGTGACGTCACCCTAGGTGTTTTAAATGATTAATTCCTTGTAGGAATGTCGTAGAACAATGATTCTTGTACCAGTGTAATGCCAGAGTTAAGCTATTTTTCTATATGATTAACTCAATTTGTGATTTTTTTCGATTTTTTTTTCGTTCGCGCTGGGCGAGCGCGGACTTTCCCCTCAAAGCCCCTCAACGTATCCGCCATTATGATTATACTGCACTAGTCTCCCTATGATCCCCACGATGGGGTTGCCATTCTTGTCAAATCCAACATAAAACACGAATTTCTCCCAATCCTTTGTAAACACCAACACTGTCTTGCGGTCAGAATACACACCCACCTTGGCCCCTTTATCTTTTTCACCACCTATGCTCGCCCAAACACTATTCTCAACATACACGATCTTTCCTTAGTCTTCAACTACACCAACACACCAACATACCTACTAGCCGACATGAATGCCAAACACACCGCCTTTCATCACACCAGTAACAACCAACTTGGTCACCAATTACTCAACTTCACAAACCATAAACACCTAATTCATCTCAACCAGACATTCTGGCAAACCGAGCCAGCTCACTATTTCAACACTACATATCACCTGGCCCTATTACAGGCTCTGATCACATCCCAGTCATCTTACACATCTCCAACCCTATCCTCATCCCGGCCACACCTTCCTTCCCCTAAAAGAACGCTGACTGGGATGCTTTCAAACAGCACATAGACAATACTAACCTCACCTATGATTACAACAACAAACCTATCTCTGACATCGACACTCAACTTGCTCTCATCCAGGACACCATTACACAAGCAGCCAACATCGCAATACCAAAGAAAACTCACACCACTCATTATTCCTTTGTGGCATGCAAAGAGTACGTAACCTTTATTTGGCGCATGTACACACCCTCATTTACAGGCTATCTCCCCCAACCAGCGAACCAGGTTACTAAGAGTTGATGATGGGGCCCCGTCGTTCAACTAGTGACCAGGTTCCAGCCAATAAGAAGATGGTTTTGGCAATCGCAGAGGTTATGTGGGTACCACTCTCCTGTCTGCCCTTGTCATTCCCATTCTAGAGCTGGTTGAAGCACGGTCTGCTATCTTGTGGCTTCTATTTCTGCATTGCTTACTATGGAGTGCACTAATAGCTACCACTGTATATAGTGTACATATTGCTGTTCTAAATTGGTGAAGGATAATATAAATCAAAACTTTTCTGCTGCGTTTATTTTGCTCCCTTTACACCCAGGATAACAGGCCATTTGGACTCCTGGGCTGTAATATGGGTAGCCTGTCCGAGAGTTGGAGCTGGACTTAGAGAAAGGGTTGAGCCTAGGGTGAAGCTGGTAGCAGGAACATTTTTTTTTTTTTTTTTTTTTTTTTTATATTTTATTTAAAACAGTGCGATACAAATAGCAGAAATATATTAAAAAGATACACGACAAAAGCTTACTGCACTAGAATTTTACTTAACCCGAAACCTAATATTGATACCATACTGCACAGTGGTAATACACACACACACACACAACACACTGTATATTACAGTGAATATACACACTCACACTCAACACTATACATTACAGTGATATTGTTTTATTTGTTAAAGAACATCTCTAACAAAGTTACTTATACAAAACATCAAACACTGGAAATTATAAAGATTGTACAATAAAACAAGAGATATAAAAAAAAAACTAAACACGCACAATGACACACATACACAAGCACACATAGGTGAGGTTTCTGCCTGTCAACACACACGTATGCCAGACTAAATCTAAGATCTCAGGTGCTTAACAGAGCACCACGATACTCAAACATTAATTTAGGCGATTATCACAAGATCTTAACATACATAGGTATTTAGGATACAAAGAAGGAAACGGGATAATACTAAAAGTCACAATAAAACATCCAATATAACAAAACAAAACTACGATGTGAAATTTTACATCTCAGCGGAACTAAGAAAAAAATGATGCAAGTAGTTACATGTAATATAATATTACTGAAAAGCACACTGTAACACAGAATAAAATATAACATAAAATAAGAACCAGTAGCTTATGCTAGGAAAAACAATTTTTTTTTTTTTTTTTTTTTTAACAATTACAATTGAATCAAAATCATTAAAGACACCTATAACATATTTGAGTCATTGAAAATTTTCATCATAAAGTCCTTGAAATGATTTATGCATGATAAATGATAATATGCAATCGTAGTGCAATACATTTCTAAATGATAACTTTTTAGTTCCTGAAACCCTCGGGGCAATAACCATATTGCCCATAGATATCAAAACTCAATTATACATCCTTATAAACAGCACTCCATGCTCACACCCATGTCTAGGAAAATAGCCCGTCGTATCCCCTTACCCACTTTGCAAATCCCATAAATAACTTAATGTGAAATTTCGATAACCCTCACTAAAATCTCTCTCCCATCTCCCTCCATACACCCCTTTATTCCTACACTGTGTCCTATAAAAAGTTGCTGCCAACGCATTAATTCTTGCACGCACGTCCGCCTCCCTCATAGCCCACATCATATATATATAATCCGTAATCATATACCCAATCGCATTCTCAACCCTTTTATTCACCCCAGTTATATCTAAACTTAAAACCCTCAAGACCTGCAAACCCCCTCCCCCCACTAACCTTAAAACCTTACCCATCCAAACCCTTATAAGTTCAATACAATCGCAAAAATACACCGTATGATAAATAGTCGCCAATCCTCCACAATCCTTGCATTCCCCATCCTCTCGTATTCTCTTATAGAATAAAACCATTCCTGACGGCAATATTCCATGTAAAAATCTATACATAACTTCTCTGACTTTAGGTTTTAAACGCAATTTGTTTAAACGCCCCCAAATATTACGCCAATCATACATCGGATAAACTCCTTCTACCGCCGCTACCAAAGCCTTACCATCTGCCCTATCAAGATTTCTCAATTTAATATGTAAAGGATCCCTCACGTTTATGAAGACCCGTAACATTGCCTCACCTATCATGAACTCCCGACCCCCCCACCACTGTCGCATATCCTGATGTATTCTATGAAGACCGTCTCCTTTCACCCCCCCCTCCCGCTTATAACTATGTTTTAAATACATACTTATTATCCTCTTTTCGACATCTATAAGACCCAGCCCTCCACGGCCAACCGGGAGTGTGACAACCGCTCTACTTAACCATTCGCTCCCTGTTCCCCAAATGAATCTAAAAACACTTTTTTGTAGCCTTTTTAACTCACAACGAAGTATCGGAAATATTACCGTAACATGCCATAGTTTACTATATAATAACACATTCGTTGTAATCACCCTTTGTTGCAAACTTAAATTAGCAGCTCTTAAACCACTGAGGCGCTTCAGAACACTATCAACGATACGCACGGAATTTATTTGCTGTGCTAACTTGATATCATTTACATAAACGATCCCACATATCTTTATTTGGTCCACCCTTTTCCACCTTTCAGCAACCATTCCGTCCTCACGTGACCCTTTTCCAAGATTCATATACTTTGTTTTCCCCATGTTGATCGTCATGCCAGTAGCCTTTTCAAAAACTTTCACTAACGTTTCTACCCGAATCAAATCCATGTTTTCTCTCACCAAAATCGTCGTATCGTCGACATATCCAACAATGCCCGCTCCCCCATCCCTTACATTACCCATCCCCTTTGCTTCCAATAAAACCCTTATCCCTCTATAAAAGGGATCTTGAAAACAAGCAAAAAAAATTTGTGAAAGGGGACAACCTTGACGCAAACCCCTTCCCATCTGAATTCTATCTCCCAACCTCCCATTCACCTGCACACGCAAGGTTGCCTCCTGATACATTAATTTGGCCCATGATATAATTTCCGCCCCAAACCCCTGCCATCTCATGATCTTCCATAACGTCTCCCGTTCCACACTATCATATGCCGCCTCCCAATCTATAGCCAATACCCCCCCCCCCTTCCTAATCTTACTCTTTCTTCAATAAAACTTCTAATCATACCGTGACCTTCATACATAGACCTGCCCGGCACCCCATATTGTCCCTTGTCAATCACTCTGCCCAGGACTTTTTTTATTCTGTTAGCCAAGATCCTTCCAAAAATTTTATAGTCACCACATAATAACGAGATTGCACGATAATCTTTAACCGTTAATGGCTCGCCTTTAGGAACTAGGACGACCACAGCCAACCTTTGTTGTTCCCCTAAAACCCCATCCCGCTTCATTATATTGAATAAACGTACCAAAAACCCCTTTAAAACGTTCCAATTTTGAAGATAAAAGTCGCTGGGCAACCCATCAATTCCTGGCGCCTTACCCAATTGCGCCCCAGATAAAGCCTCCCAAGTCTCACACTCCGTTATCGGTCCTCCCAACATCAAACGATCATGCTCCGTCATCTCACAACACACAAACCTACCGATTGACTGCAATGCAATTTCACTTATTCCAACACTTTGCGTTTTCAATTTAACCCAAGCATCTATATACCCACTCATACCCTCCGTCGTCGTCAACTCCTGATTCACTCTATACCCCTGCATACCTACCTGAACATTCAATCCCATTAACTCCATTGCTTTGCGACGTCTGTGTTGATTCCTCAACACACACGCCGATGGCCGATCTCCCCACAAAACCTCTTCAATTCCACCCTTAAGCCTTTCCCCATCAAACCTTTCGTTTTGTAAATTTCGTAGTTGCTCCTTAATTCTTTCAATTTCTATAACAGGATAATTAGCATTCGCTTGTACATAGCAGTCGCGCAACTGCCCCTCTAAATATCGTTGGAAACCATATTGTAACTGACTATATCTCACTCCTTGATTAATATAATATTCCTTAATTCGCTTTTTGGCTATCGTTTCCCACCAATTAACCAAATCCACATCTCCAGGTGCTTCAACCACAAGGCGTTCCCACATATGCCCAAAAGACAAAAGACTTTCCTCCCTCTTCAATAACTTTACATTTAATTTCCAAAAAGATGGACCCCTTCTAGGCACACCGGCAATATCAACATCCATTACAACTCCTCTATGATCCGAAAAAACCACATTTATCACATTCACTCTCCGCACTGTAACCGCACTAGACACGTACATTCTATCCAATCTCGCCGCATAATCTCGTCTAATAAAAGTATGCTCCACCATGCCACCCCCCCCACACACATCCATTAAACCCACACTCGTCAATAAATCTCCCAGGAATCCCAAGCAACAACCCGCTCCTCGAGGCTCCACATCTTTTCGTCGTATTACACAATTCCAGTCGCCCCCTATTATCGCTACATTTGGTAAACTACGTAGATAATATACTAATACATCTTGTACAAAATGAGTTTTAAGTCTGTACATCTCCCTCGGCCGGCCCATATACACCTACAAAACTTATGTGTGCTCTACCCCATAAACCATCCACCCTAATCACTCTCCCCTCCCCCCTTTCACTATGGCGTACTACAAACGGGCTATTTTCCTTTACCAGAATGGCGACGCCTCCTTTTAACCTCGTCGCATATTCCATATACACATCATAACCATCCATTTCTAACTCATATCCAATTCTGTAATTGTGTTCTTGGATAAATACCACATCCACATCTAGACGCACCAAAAATTCATTAAACCACTTTCGCTTCCGCTCAGATCTCAAACCGTTAATATTTATTGTCAAAACCTTAAAGTCAATTAATGGGGTTTTCCTTTCGTTCTAGGTATAGACTTTTCACTTATACATTTTACACCACCTCTATCCCTCCCCCCTTTTTTGGGAACCACCTTGATAAACCCTTGTTTCGTGGATTCACTATTCCCTGTCCTCTGTACATCCGCCCAAGACTTTTTTCCTGGCCTTTGGGCAGGAGTAAGCACGTCGTCTGAGTCTGATGGGGTCGCAGTTCGCTTTCGAGTCCTACCCTCCACCTGCATTGGGATTTCTTTAGTACTATCGTGATGCACCTCCACTTCTGCTACATTTACCGTCATACCATGCGACACACTAGACTCAATGCTTCCATCCGGCGCCTCACCATGATGTTCAACCGATCCCAAAATTGCACCTGGATCCTCCACACGGTTGACGATCGACTCGTCTAACAAAACATCCAGTGCCTTCACTAAAGACGCCGCTACATCCTCTTCCCCCATAGTGGGCAGAGTCTCTTCAAATACTTTATTTATGTCCAGTGACGGTGATTCTTCTCGTTGTTTTGCATCCTCCAAAGCATTCTCCTGCGCTTTTTCTACCTCTTCACTCCAAGATGACCGTTGTAGAGACGGATGAGCATAAGACTGTTCTCGTCCCTCAACTTCCTCGACCTCTTCCGATTGTTGCTGTTGTGATATTTGGAGATTCCCACGACGCTTACCACACTGTGCCGCTATGTGGTCATACGACCCACACAGCCGACACGTACGACGTTGCCCCGCATATGTTACATATACTTGAGTTCGAAATGCTTGCAACATAATATAGGACGGTATGGGATGACGTAAGGTCATTTTGACTGAATATGTTCCCTCCAAACTTCCAGCATAAGGTCCAGCGGCCCACCGACCTGCAGAGGCCATATGAACCGTACCATAATTACGTAGTTCATCTTTTATAACAAAATCAGTCGCTTCAAAAGGCACATTCTTGATTTTTACCCATGTGTAGTATCGTGATACATCATGAAGACGTACTGATACAGCTGAATTGACGGCTATAATGGTCTCTTGATACTTATCCACCACTGCTTCGTAGACATTTGCTGACGTCATTTTAACGAAAATCCGTGTCGTCCCATTAAGTGCTACACCACATATCTCTTCATTTGCGATACCGTAGGTATCACGGATAATCGCCGGTAGTAACAAATCCATCGTGGCTCCCGTGACAGCCCCACGGGTCAACTCAACGCAAACAGTGTTGATGCGCCTGTTGCTATGCAGCGCCATGTTGGAAAATGAGCAGCACACGTCCTCACTACTCAATGGCTGTTGACGAACTGATGTAGCTCGCCTGAAACAGCAGAGGGGTGCAGAGCACAACCGCACTCTACCGTGGTCAGGCAGCGAATGATAGCAGGAACATTGTGCAGCTTGCTGTCTGGCATTGCATTAACTTTGCCAACGCTTTACAAATTTTGCATGTCAGTTGCTTTGTTATGGTCAGCCTTGCTATTGTGTAATCGTTCAACAGCTCGCTACTAGCTTGTTCGGTGTGCTCGCTTCGCTACAGTCAATCTTATAAAACAGTGTTTAGCTTGCTGTCTGGCATTGCTTTACAAATTTTGCATCAGTTGCAGTCAACTTTGCTATTGCGTGTCCACCTTGTATGCGTATTCTGCAATCGTACTGTGCATAGCTAAGCGTGTTCTGCAAATTAACGTGTTACATTGGGGTATTCTGCAATCGTACTGTGCATAGCGAATAACTTATGCCACCTAGACGAGTCAGACGTCTGGTGTCGGCATATACTTTGCATAACCTACCTAAATTGTCCCTACAGCGTTGTTGGCAAATTGCTTGTTCCATTGGCATTAAATATAAACGCACACTCACAGCTGCGCAACTGCGTTCACTGATTGCTGACAAACTTCGAGAAGAAGAGATGGCACATGAGACTCCTCCCTCTATGGGAGCTAGGGCAAAAACTATGTTCTCGCAGGAGGAAGATGATACACCAACGGAGCAAAATGGCAAGTCTAGTGCAGCAGGGTTGTCTCGAGGTGAATCAGCGGCGTTGGCACTTGAGCTGGCAAAAATCAATCTTGAGCAGACTAGGGAACAGAGAGCATTCGCAAGGGAAGAATTTGATAGGGAAAGAGAAAGGAGGCAGTTTTTGCATTCTGTAAATGATTTTAGTTTACAGAAAGCAGTACAGTTTGTTCCCCGCTTCAGTGAGGCCGAACCAGAACAATTTTTCGAAAGCTTCGAAAATCAGGCTCGAGCCTTGATGTGGCCGGAACAGCATTGGGCATCGTTGGTTCATACAGCATTGTTTGGTAAGGCACAGGAATTTACGTCAGTATTAAATGACGCTGAATTTTCTGATTATCAAGTAGTGAAGACCAGTGTTGGGAGCATATACATGTATCCCAGCCAAATATAAAAGAATATTCAAACTAAGCAGGCGGCAGCTTGGTCAATCCCTGGTGGATTATGTGAGACAGCAAACCAAAGCTTTTACCAGCTGGTATAAAGCAAGTGGTGTCTCTACCTTTGAGGAGCTGGTGCAGCTTATTCTGATTGATAATCTGCTGGAGTCTGTGGGACCAGAGGTTCGAGTCTTTCTGCAGGATCGTGACTTAACCACTGCATTGGAGGCAGCCAGGTTGGCTGATACCTTCGAAACTAACCGCTCCTTGTCCGAGCGGTCCCGTCTCTTTTCAACAGCCTGGCATGAGCAGAGATCGTCAACCTTGGAGAATGAAGTGCCAGCCAGAGGGAGAACGTCTACGTCAGCCAACTAAGTCACCTGGTGAGCCGCGCTTCTCAACTTATGGTCCACCTACTGAGAGACAAACTACTCATGGTGCATCTCGACAACAGTATCCAGAGAGACACCAGCCAGAGCGACACCAGTTGCAACGTCAGCAGGGAGTAAAGGGCAAGCCTGTCGTCTGCTTCCTCTGTTATAAAGTAGGTCACATCCGTCCCAACTGCCCCCATAAACCCCAACCCATTGGGAAAATCTCTAATATCCCTAGTAACATGTCCCCGAGAGAAGTAGAAAAAGGTATGGCCCCTTATTACTGCAAGAGTCTTATTTCCCTTCAGGAAAACTCGGAAACAACTGAAGTCAAAACCTTTAGAGATACTGGAGCATATTGCTCACTTATAAGAGAAAGGAATATTACCCCTTTCAAACAACACTTCCTTGAATTCCTCTGTTTTATTGGAAGCATTTGGAGGAGCTATATATTGTCCCTTTGCATAAAATTTATGTACAGTGCAAATATTACACTGGGTACTTGACTGTGGATGTTTCCAAGGGATTCCCCATGAAAGCTGCTATGTTATTACTGGGTAATAACATTACTACTACTAGTGCGTGTCCTGAACCTATAATTAATTCTCCGGTGTTGGCCATAACTCGGGCAACATCCCAAGGGTTGTCTGGCGAGAATGTTGACCTATCCTTGGACGACTCCGATCTCGGAATAGCCACTTTGTTTTACGAGGAAAACTGGCCAGAGCCTCGTAGATCAAGTGAACAGACCCCGATCAAGCCTTCCTATTCCCAGGTTGCAGGACTGCCAGATATCTCTGTTTCCATGCCCGAGGGACTGTCCTTCCGGGAGGAGCAACGAAAGGACCCTTCTTTAAAATTCGCTTTTCAGGCAGCCATGGGTAAATCCTCTTTGGATCATCCTGTCAAGTATGAACTTAAAAACGATTATTTGATCTGCACTGAGACTGGTAAGGAGATAGAGGGCCGGCAATTGTCTGACAGGTTAGTGGTTCCAACAAAGTATAGACCTCAAATATTAAATATAGCTCATAATACTTCATTAGGAGGTCACTTAGGAATTACAAAAACCTTGTATAGAATCACAAAAGAATTTTATTGGCCAAAATTAAAGCAGGATGTGAAGCATCATATTAGGTGTTGCCGAGAATGTCAGCAAGTAGGGAAACCTGGACATTTTATTAAACCTGCACCTCTCCAACCTATACCTGCTGATGGAGAACCTTTTGCAGATTTAGTTATAGATTGTGTAGGTCCACTACCTAGGTCAAAATCTGGAAATCAGTATTTATTTACGATTATGGATAGAGTAACCAGATATCCTGAAGCAATTCCCATGCGTAGTATTAATACTAAAGCTATTCTCAAGGCTTTAACCAAATTTATTTCTTGTTTTGGCATTCCTAAAACTATTCAAAGTGATAAAGGTACTAACTTCACTGCCAAAGCATTTAGGGAAGCATTAACTAGGCTAGGGATAATCCACAACTTATCCACTGCCTATCATCCTCAGTCCCAAGGCACCTTGGAAAGATTCCATCAGACGTTAAAAACCATGATAACTTTTTGCATGTACTTTCCTACAGACTGGGATGAATCACTACCTTTGTTGCTGTTCTCAGTACGAGAGACGGTGCAAGAGTCTACAGGCTATAGTCCGTTTGAGCTGATCTTTGGGCACAATGTACGAGGTCCTCTTCGGGTGCTCAAAGAAGGATGGATGGAAGACGACGTTAGCTCAGCACTCTACAACCCATCTTCAAGGTTGCAGGTGGCACGTCAGTTAGCCAAGGCTAACCTAAAGACAGCTCAAAGTAAGATGAAACAGAGTTATGACAAGTGCACAATTCCGCTCCTTCCATCCAGGAGACAAGGTGTTGGTGCAGGAACCTATACCTGGCCACACCTTGAAAGCTAGATTTACGGGACCTATGCATATTGTAAGTAGATTATCTGATGTAAATTATGTGGTAGCTCCCATTGATAAGACCTCAAAAACTAAAACTTACCACATTAATCAATTAAAATCTTTTCATACACCAGATAAAGTCCCAGTAATGACTCTGACTTCTACCTCTGAGGAAAACTCTGATTCTTTGCACTCTATCTCTGAAATTAATGATAAACTTTCAAATTCTGTCCTCAAGGATCCTAGTTCTTTAATGGAGGGATTATCTGAAACGCAAGCAGCAAGTTTAACTGACCTTCTACAGTCATATCCTAATATTTTTTTCTGATGTGCCGAAAAAATGTACGTTAGGTTATCATGATGTAGATGTGGGAAACTCTAACCCTATTAAACTCTCCCCCTACAGAGCTAATCCTGAAAAGCAGAGGCTACTTCAGCAGGAAGTAGAATTTTTGTTAAAGCATGGTTTAGTGGAGGAGTCATCTAGTCCATGGGCTTCACCGTGCATCCTTGTTAAGAAGGCTGATGGAGGGTTTCGTATGTGTACAGACCAGCGTAAGGTGAATGAGGTCACAATTACAGATGCTTACCCTCTTCCTCGTCTGGATGACGTAATTGACTTTGTGGGTAAGGCTACTTTTGTGTCCAAGTTAGATCTCCTTAAAACTTACTATCAGGTACCTTTGACGGATAAGGCGAAGGAAATCTCTGCCTTCGTAATTCCAGGAGGTCATTATCAATACATAGTTACCCCCTTCGGAATGAAAAATTCCCCCTCTTCATTCCAGAAACTTATCCATCAGGCTATTAAAGGACTTGAAGGCATGGCAGCGTACCTAGATGATAATGTGGTGTCTGATACTTGGGATCAACACCTACTTAGACTTAAGGCTCTTTTTGAGACTTTTCAGAGTTCCCATTTAAGTTAATTTATCTAAATCTTCCTTTGGCCAGGCCACTGTCACTTTTCTAGGCCATGAAGTCGGTAGTGGTAATGTTGCTCCTAAACTTGGTAAAGTTCTTGCTATTAAAGATTATCCAGTTCCTCATGATAGGAAATCTCTTCAACGTTTCCTAGGCATGATAGGATTTTACAGAAGATTCTGTAAGAATTTCTCAGATATTGTAGCCCCTCTTACCTCTCTTACCAGTCACAAAGTTCCCTTTAATTGGACCCCACATTGTAACAATGCTTTTGACAAAGCAAAAAGATTATTGTGTACTTCACCCATTCTGTTGTCTCCAAACCTTTTTCATTACAGGTTGATGCTTGTGAGTCTGGTGTTGGGGCAGTACTATTGCAAAACGGGAACGAGGAGTTGCAGCCTGTAGCCTTCTTCTCTGCCAAGTTCCAGCCGCATCAGAGGGCTTACTCTACCATTGAAAAAGAAGCCCTCTCGCTGGTACTGGCTTTGGAGCATTTCGATGTTTATGTGGGCCAGACATCGCAGGTGGTCACCATCTACACTCTACAGTGATCACAATCCTCTAGTATATCTCCAAACCATGAAGAACCACAACACAAGGCTCATGTGCTGGACATTAAGGCTGCAGCCCTATAATATTACTATTGTACATATTGCCAGCAAAGAAAATATGCTGGCAAACTCATTATCTAGTGTCTAATTATTCTATTTACTTAGGTTAGGATGTTAGGTTACTTGTGGTAACCCCTTCCATGCTCTTTTTTTTATCCCCTACTGTGGTTTTTTTTTTTTTTAGTGAGGGGATGCGGGCTACCATCTGCCTGTATCTTGGACCTATGCTAGCCCGACTGACTGCTGTCTCACTCTGAGTTTAGGGTTTGGTTTTTTGTCACGAGAAAAGCTGAGCTCTAAGATTTGGATGGTGGAGAGGAAAGGTGGTCCCATTATTTTGTGCCATGGCGACACGGTTACCACTGGGAGGTGGCAGCCTGATCCTGAGCCTTCTCAGGGTGGGGGTGTGGCATGCAAAGAGTACGTAACCTTTATTCGGCGCATGTACACACCCTCATTTACAGGCTATCTCCCCCAACCAGCGAACCAGGTTACTGAGAGATGATCGGGCCCCGTCGTTCAACTAGTGACCAGGTTCCAGCCAATAAGAAGATGGTTTTGGCAATTGCAGAGGTTATGTGGGTACCACTCTCCTGTCTGCCCTTGTCATTCCCATTCTAGAGCTGGTTGAAGCACGGTCTTCTATCTTGTGGCTTCTATTTCTGCCTTGCTTACCGTGGAGTGCACTAATAGCTATCACTGTATATAGTGTACATATTGCTGTTCTAAATTGGTGAAGGATAATATAAATCAAAACTTTTCTGCTGTTTGTTTTGCTCCCTTTACACCTAGGATAACAGGCCATTTGGACTCCTGGGTTGTAATATCCTTCAAACCCTGAATCAGAACAAGAAGACTAATTATCTGCTACCACAACCGCTTCCTCTACAACACACACAGATTTAATCATGTCCGATTAGATCTCGCCTACCTTAGGAAGGCCGTAAGAGTAACATCTCGACCCCTTTATTTTTCAACCGATTACGTTCATTTTTGTACTATTAGAAGCTTATATCGAGTATACTGTGCTGAAGTTTCAAAGATATCGGCCAAAAAGGAAATGAAATGTGCAAAATTTAGGAAAAATTACATTTGGCAGTGGGGTCTGACTCAGTGGTACTTGGAAAAGTGGTTTTGACACTTGCTGCTGATAGAACACTTCTGATTCCATTACATGCTGTGTACCTTTTCTAAAATGAACCTCATCTTCATGCCAAAAAAAAATAGTTTAACTTTTTTTTACATTTTGGAAGATGTCAGTCTTGTTGCCCACACAAATCTAAAAATATTTGGGATACACAGAAACTTGTAAAGCAATCATTCTTTTATGTTTGTTGTAAAAATCAAGTCAATTCATTCATAAATAAGGATGGAGCTGCCCTAAATAGGTAAATAACTTACCCCAGGTGGCCGGGGAATTTTTTTTTTCCCGAAAAATTCGCTTTCTTTTACAATTTTTCCGTGACCTACATGTGTTTATTACAGTTAACCATTGTAAATCTCCGTTTTCTCTCATCAGTGACGAGAGAATGGGTCTTTTCACCTTCAGGGGATATATCCCTAGAACTTTTTTTCCCCTGGGGCGTCATATTATGCTATATATTATTTTTTCTGGTGTACTTTTTATGTTTCTATGCTATTATTATATTGTACTATGTCATATTAGATCAATTGTGATAGCTAAATAAGCCTTATAATTGATATTAGCGTGGGTATGGAATATTTTGTTGGCTGGAGGTGTCGGCCATTTTGGGCATTATTCCTGATTGGTTCCTTGATCATATTAGCTCCGCCCACTCTGGCATGATCCCAGATGGTGAATTTGTATTATATTCAAATTCCAAGTTTATTCTCTATAAGGATTACAATGCTGAGTTTACAGAATTTGGTTATTGTGTGGTTTACATGTATTAAAATAATAATTACAGAGTGTACCACTAGAACACCTAGCATGGCTAGGCATTTCGGGCAGACTTATATTAAATCTTAAGTTTAAAATATTACAAAATTATGAGGTAAGTTGGTATTATGGCTAAGTGACTAAATACTAGTTGTGAGTTTAGCAATGTGAATGCTTTTGTTTTGGCACTATACATAGTTTCAGTATTGGAGTATGTGGAAAATTTTTTAATTTTCCGAAACTATAGTGCCTAATAGGTGTTTAATGTGTCTATATGGGTCAAAAATGTATTTGAAAATAAGAGTAGAACCAAGAGTTCCCTTTGCGCATGCGCGGATGTGCGGGAGGGAGGAGCGCGTATTGTTTGAATGGTGGTGAGGAAGCTGAGAAAACATGGAACCACGAAATTGACGTTCACGGTGGCCTAAGGATTAATATAGGCCTCATTTCATAATAAGAAGTGTCGTAACTGTTCCTGGTGGAGAGTGAGGGAACGTGATTTACGGGACCACGGTGGTAGAGTGGTAAAATGGGTGATAAGAGGAGGAGCGGGTGGCAGGTGCACGGCCAGGGTGAGTGTCCAGGGGACATACCCGTGTGTTAATCCTCGCTCATCGGCCTCAGATCTCAATGGAGTGACCTCTAATTTGTGTAATAGTTATGAGACGTTAAATCGTCTTGTGAATTGTAATGTAATTAATGATAATAACGCTAAGTTAAGCGAATATGTGAAGTGAAATAAGTCGTTTGCTCCGAGTGAACACGCTAGACCTCGTTGTTAACGAGACGAGGAAAGGGAAACTCCTTGAGTCACGATGTCTAAAGCAGGACAAACCAGCGGATACCTCGTCCTGCGGGAATGAGAATCGTGTCGGTGTAACAGGACATCGAAAATGAGATGGTGAATCAAGAAATGAGGAATATCCATCACCCACAGTTAAGTAACCCTTCTAGTTATAGCAACCTTAGACTGGCCAGTAGTGGTATGTTATGATTAGATAGGTTACGAGTGATCCAGCTACATCAAGTGACCACCAGAGAACATCTGGTAAGTATTGGGATTATGTACAAATGTTTTCCTTGACGGATGTATCCATGTGTGTCCTACCCCCCCCCCTTCATTCAGTTGAACTAATATAATCTATACAGTCCACAATTAATTAGTAGCCCCGTACTTGTGGGTGCTATCCAATCCATACTGGTCTCGGATAGATATGGATAAGATTGTGAGGCCGAAGGAATCACTTGCCGCGACCAGGGGTGATTAAGTTTTCTCACATGTCTACCCGGGGTGACTACGGTAAACATACAGTTAAGCACCCTAGGAAATTTTCCATATCTGCCCGTTGGTCCTTCGAACCGGATGCAATCAGTGAAAAAATTAATTGAATTAATTACTTAATAATTAAGTGACTGATTGAAGGAAGTGGGTGTAGGGTGCACAAGTTTAATCGATCGTGTGATGGATGACATTATTATTATAATCAAAAAGAAGCGCTAAGCCACAAGGGCTATACAGCGCTGCAGGGTAGGGAAGGAAGCAAGGGAATTGGATGGCAGAAGGGAGGGGGGATGATCAGCAGGGTACAGAAAACAGCGGGGCAGGGGATAGTACGGGGGTAGAGGGTAGCAAGAGATACAAGTAGAAAGGGCTGAAAGTATCAAAATTTGTGGAGTAAGTCAGTCGTTGTCAAAAAGTCAATGAGAGAGTCCGGATGAAAGGTGGGTCCATCAGCGAGAAGGGAAGGTAAAGAGAGAGCAGCGGGGCGAAGACGACGACAGAGGTAAATTCTGCGTGCTCGTTGATAAAGTGGGCAGTCCAACAGAATGTGGCTGACTGATAATGGAGCTTGGCAATTCTCACAGAGAGGAGCAAGACGCCTCTCCATGAGATATCCATGAGTAAGACGAGTATGGCCAATGCGAAGACGGGAGAGAGTAGTCTCCCAACCTCGACACTGGTGATAAGAAGACGGCCAGTAACCTATACTCGGTTTAATAGACTGAAGTTTGTTGCCGAGCATAGTAGACCAACGTTGTTGCCAACGGGTGTGAAGGTGGGAAGATATTACAGCAAAATAGTCCGTACATGGAATACCTCTATAAGAAACTGGTAGGTCATGTACTGCTGACCGCGCAGCAGTGTCTGCCTGTTCATTGCCCTGTACGTCAACATGACCAGGGACCCAACAAAAAACAATATCTTTATGCTTAGTAAAGATGCGGCGTAGCCAAAGTTGGATACGGAGGACTAAGGGGTGAGGTGTATCAAATTTTTGTATAGCCTGTAAAGCACTAAGGGAGTCTGAGACAACCACAAATGATGACACAGGCATAGATGCAATACGGATAAGTGCTGTAAGGATGGCATATAATTCAGCAGTAAAAATACTAGCTGAAGATAGTAAATGCCCTTGTACGACGCTGTCCGGAAACACTGCTGCGAATCCTACGCCGTCAGAAGACTTAGAGCCATCTGTGTACACAGCAATGGCATGAGAATGAGAGTGAAAGTGGTCAAGAAAAAGAGAGCGGGAAGCGACCGTAGACAGTTGGGCTTTCGAGCAAGGGAGGGAGAAAGAACAGACTCGAACAGCTGGAACTTCCCAGGGGGGTAGGGAAAAGTGTGATGCTACATGTACATAGAAAGGTGGTAGTTGAAGAGAAGACAAGAGCGAATGAAGGCGAAGAGAGAAGGGACGGAGTAAGCAGGGGCGGCGAACAAATAAAGAATGTCTACTAATATCAGTGACCATTCTATAAATGGAAGGATTGCGGAGATCATGAGAGCGTACATAGTAGCGCAGGCAATGGGCATCACGGCGATCGGATAAGGATGGAACGTTCGCTTCTGCATAGAGGCTTTCGACAGGGGAAGAGCGAAAAGCACCAAGGCATAAACGTAATCCTTGGTGATGAATGGGGTTAAGGCTAGAGAGAGTAGCAGGAGATGCCGCTGAATAGATCTGGTCACCATAATCAAGTTTCGATAAAATAAGGGTGGAATGTAGGTGAAGGAGGGTTCGACGATCAGCTCCCCACGAAAGATGAGCAAGGGTTTTAAGAAGGTTCAGCCGGCTGTGACAAGTTGCCTTCAGAGAGGTAATGTGAGGTTTCCAGGATAACCTACGATCAAAGAGGAGGCCCAGAAACTTGACTGTATCACGTTCAGGGATACGTGAGCCATAGAGGTACAAAGGATGATCAGAGATGACAGAGCGTCTAGTGAAAGTGATTTGGTGGGTTTTAGTGCTGGAAAATTTAAACCCATGTGTGGTGGCCCAATTGGAAACACGGTCGACTGCATGCTGGAGAGAAACTGTAAGGAGGTGACAGTCAGCGCCTGCACAGGCAATAGCGAAGTCATCAACATAGAGTGATGACCAAATATTTGATGGAAGACTAGAGGCCAAATCATTAATAGCAAGGAGAAAAAGTGTTGTGCTCAGAACACATCCCTGGGGGACACCTTCAGCTTGGATAAAGTCCGGGGAGAGCACATTATTAACCCGAACACGGAAATGCCTGTCAGTTAAAAAGTTCTTAAGGAAGGATGGTAGATTGCCTCGAAGGCCTAAGGAGTGGGCTTGGGCTAAAATATTATACCTCCAAGTTGTGTCATATGCCTTCTCAAGATCAAAAAATATGGCAATAACTGAGTGGTTATTCGCAAAGGCATTACGAACATACGTATCCAAGCGCAGTAAGGGGTCTATGGTAGAACGTCCCTTACGAAAGCCATATTGACGAGTGGAGAGACTGTTGTGTGTCTCTAAATACCACACTAAACGTCTATTTACTAGACGTTCCATTACTTTGCAAACTGCACTGGTAAGAGCAATGGGACGATAGTGGGAGGTTTCATGTCCCGTAGTGCCTGGTTTGCGGAAAGGGAGAACAATGGCGGATTTCCACAGCTGTGGAAGAACTCCTTGTGACCAAATAAGATTGTAAAGGCGTAATAGGACTGCAAGGGCTGACTGATGTAAATGTTGTAGCATACGAATATGAATGTCGTCGGGCCCAGCTGCCGATGATCGACAAGCTGAGAGTGTTGCCTCCAGTTCTTGAAGTGTAAAAGGCACATTATACTGTTCTTCTCTGAGAGAAGAAAAGTCCAAGGGTGCTAACTCTCTGGCAGACTTTGAGGAAAGAAATGAGGGGCATAGATGGAGTCCCTGAGAAATACGGACCAGATGATTGCCAATTTCATTGGCAACATCTAGTGGGTTTGCTATATCAACACCGGCAACCCGCAGAACAGGAGCCGGGTCAGGAGAATATTTACCACTCAGTTTTCGTACTTTTTTCCAGACTGCACTCATAGAGGAAGCAGAGGTGATGGTGGAGACATAATCTCGCCAGCAAGTGCGTTTAGCGTCACGGATGACACGGCGAGCGATCGCACGCTTCTGTTTAAAATCAAGGAGTCGCTCTGTGGTTCTATTGTACCGGTACCTGCCCCATGCAGCGCGTTTCAAACGTACTGCACGAGCACAAGCAGGAGACCACCAAGGCACGCATTTCTGAGAATGCCTGCTCGAAGTTTGGGGTATAGAATGAGAAGCTGCGGTGAAAACGGAGGATGAGAATAGGTGTAAAAGCTCATCGATGGAGGACGAAGAAGGAACCTCTTTAAAAACAGTCAGGTGTGAGTAAAGGTTCCAATTTGCCCGATTAAATTGCCAGCGTGGGGTGCGAAGAGGTGGCGAATATGAAGGGGAAGTAAGAATGATTGGGAAATGATCACTGTCATGTAAGTCCGGGAGAACAGACCAAGTAAAGTCTAATGCGGCGGAGGAAGAGCAAACTGAGAGATCGATGCAAGAGAGAGTATGAGTCCGAGGATCAAAATGGGTGTGAGTACCTGTATTTAAAACATGGAGGGGGTGGGTGGCAAGAAAAGCCTCTAACTGAATTCCACGGGAATCACAGTGAGACCCTCCCCAGAGGAAATGGTGGGCATTAAAATCACCAAGTAACAGAATCGGTGGCGGTAATGACGAAACAAGGAAGGCAAAATCCGGAATAGATAATGCCCGAGAAGGAGAGAGATATAAAGAACAGAGCGTATACCACCTATGTAAGTGGATACGGGCTGCTGTGTAATGCAGCGAAGTATGAACAAATAGCTGATGGTACGGAATATCAGTGCGGAGAAGAAGGGCACTTTCATTAAAGGTCCCATCAGGAAAAGGATCTGAAGAATACAATAAATTATAGCCTGAGATGTGAGAAATAACAGCAGAGTGTAATTTTGGTTCCTGTAAGCAAACACCAACAGGGGCAAACTGGGAGAGTAACATCTGAAGCTCACCCCGATTACCCCTGAGGCCGCGTATATTCCACTGTAAAAAGGCCATGATTGGCAATGATAAAGATACTTGAAATCCGCAGGTAAGGGTTCCTACGGACTAGAAGGGTTAGAAAAGTCCACATGCGGAGGCAGTGGAAAATGTTCAAGCAGCGAAGGAACGGTGCGCTGTGAAGAAAGGAGTTGCGCAGATGGAGCAGAGGAGAGAGGAAGAGCGGAAGGTGGATCAGTGTCCATTGATGGTTTGGTCTCTGCAATATATTCAGAGATTGCTTCAAGTGTTTCGGAATTCAGAGATGTCGTATGGGAGACAATATTGGGAATGGTAGGGGGAGGATGAGTAAAGATTGGAACTGTATTGGACTGTACCAAGGTAGGGGGGGGCGAAAGGGTGGAGGGAACTGGAGAAGCGTGGCAGGGGACAGAAGAGACAGGAACCTGGGAGGTGGCAGAAGAGGAAGAAACTTGGGAGGGAACAGGGGAGGAAGGTACATTACGAGGAGGAGGGTGAACCTCTGCACTTGTAACTGAGCCAGTGAGAGGGGAAGAACTAGGGACAGAGACAGGGAGGGTAAAATGAGGAGGTGGAAGATGGGTAGGAGGTGTTACCGGACCTTTTTTTGACTTTTGAGAAGTAGAGGGACGATTGGGAAGAGGTGTCGTACGAGGTCTCGTCGATACTGAGGCTTGTAAGAGAGAACTCGAAGAAGCGAGATTAGACTGAGGCGTTGAAGTAGGGACGTCTGAGCCGAGGACAGCAAAAGGATTAGATACAGGAGTGATTATGGGAGAGGTAACCACAGAGGTGGGTGTAGAAGATGGGATACCAGAAGTGGGGGGACGTTTTGAAACACGGGAATAAGAAACACGTGGGAGTCTCCCTTGGAGGCGGAGATGAGAAACTGCCATGGCATAAGGGAGACCTTCTGTCTCTTTGAGGTGACGGATTTCCCGCTCGTTTAAATAGACCTGACAACGGCGAGAGTACGAAGGGTGAGCCTCATGACAGTTAAGGCAAGAGGGAGATCGATTGCAAGACGTATTAGAATGGTCATCGGCACCACAGACTGGGCATTCGGCGATAGATCTGCAATATTTCGCTGGATGGCCAAATCGCCAGCAATTTCTACACTGTTGTGGTGTAGGGATCACCTTTCGAACTTGTAACCGATGTCCTGCTATATAAACTGAGGATGGGAGTTCTCGGCTGTCAAAAGTTAAACGAGCCACATTGCTAGGGTATCGTCTCCGCCCACGGGCAGGAAGAACGTAAGTGTCTACCTTGAGGATTGGGAGATCTTGGAGTTCCAGCTGTTCTAGAATGTCGGTGCCACATGTCTGGAAATTTTGTTGAACTATGGTATGGGGCAGAATAACGGTACCACTACAAGAATTGAGGGAATGATGTTTTTCAAGGGTGACAGGAACAGTATCTATATGGGAAAGACGAGAGAGCTCACGAGCCTGGGTAGCATTCTGTACGGTAATGATGCGCGTACCGCTCTTAAGAGCATGAAAAGAAATATCTTTACCAACATGGCGTAGGAGTGCCTTGCCAATACTATGGTCAGAAAGATAGGCAGTAGAGGAAGTTGGTCGTAAAGTGAAGAATTTAGTCCACTGTTCAGTCTGAAACTGAGCGTGGAAAGGTAGTGAAGGACGTGTCGATCTTTTCTGAGAAGAACGAGAAGGTGAAGGTGGAGAAGTATCATCAGCAGGTAATTGTCGTTGACGTTTAGGCGTGGGACCAGAGTTGGTCCGACGTGGAACGGGTCGGCGATTTGAAAATTGCCGCACCGTAGAGGGAGAGGCCGGAAGCATAGTCAGAGGAGAGCGAAGGTCTGATAAATCGAAGGAGTCAGTCGAGGCCTCAGTACCTGAAGCAGGTGAGGAAACAGCACCGGCAATAGGTACAGAGGCATGAGGAATGTCTGAAGAGTGGTCCAAAGACGAGGCGGGGTCAGAACGGGGTGCGGTATCAAGAAGGGGCCCGGGGGTAAAAGGTTCATGGACTAGGGCTGCCATGGTTAGGTTACTTCTTTCTTTTTGTTTTTAAGAAAAAAAAAGAAAGAAGAAAAGAAAATAAAAATAAAAAAAAGAAAAAAAAAGGGGGGACCGGGGAGGGATAGTTCCTAGGAGGAATGAAAGGGCCAGAAATCTCCCTCCGCGCCCAAGAGGACTCGACACCGCTAGTAGCGCAGATGCAGCATGGAACCCGTGCCATACCCTACCCTTCATGCCAGTAAACCAGCAATCTGGGATAGCAACCTCACATCTGCCGAGCTACCTCGGTGGACAAAAGAGAGGGCGGCCGGATATCCGCCACAAAGCATACCTCCTTCAGCCACCACCCCCGGAATCCGAAAGGTGGCTTCCAGAGATACACCCGTCGCCCAAAAGACACCCAAAGCTACTCCGGGATACCGGAGAGGGATCGGGACATCCCTAGGCAATCCAGATTCCACGGCAAACTACGCCACCGCCAAGAAACCTCAACGGAATGGGATCGACCCCGGTGTCCTTTCCTCTACCTAGGAACTAGCGTGCCTGTGGGAGAAATCCCAAAGGACAAAAAGAGGAAGGGCAAAAGGGAGGAGTGGGGAGGAGGAGGAGGAAAGGAAAAAGGGGAGGATGGGGAGGATGGGATAGGGGAGGGGAGATTGGGGGGTAATTAGGTTCGGTCTGAGGAAGAAGACCGATAGGTCTAATTCCTCAGACCAAGAGCCTCTTCACCACGCCAAGGAGCCCCCCTTGAAGAGGTGATGGATGACAATTAGCCCAATTAATTGCTAGCACATGTGTGGCTAGGATTTATACAAGAGTAAAGTGCAAGAATTACTCTTATAAGGCGCCTACTTAAGTTGTATAATCAGTGATTAATAATTCTCTAGCCATGACTGGATCTAATGGAGTTAATGTGGCTGACAAGTCCGTGAATTTTAGAGTAATGAAAGCATCATTACAGGCTATTAAAAGCCATGTGACGAAGGCATTTGATTTAGTGAATCAAAGAACCGTGAACCTTAATGAATTAAAGTTATATTTAGATGTTTTAGAGAGTAGATTTGATTGGTACAAATTGTGGTTTAAAGACTGTGAAAGAGATCTGCTGGAGAATTGTGCAGATGGAATGGAAATGAATGTTTTAATTAATCAACATTACGAATTGGAAGAAAAACTGCCTTGTAAAAGTAAGGCTTTGAATAAATTAAAGGGTGTAAGCCAGGCAGTTGATCAACCTATTAATGCCAAGGGTGGGTTTGCCAAAACCTCCATAGTACGGTCTGGAGGAAATCAGACTAGGTCGGCAGGAATTAATTGTTCAATTGCAGACCAGCCAGCCAAACAGTTCTAAGGATATAACACATAATGACGCTGAAGTATCTGTCAAGTCTCAAAAGGGAAAATTAATCCCAGTGGTAATAATCATAGTTAAGAGTTAAATAGGCACATATCAAGTCAGGAATCAGTAATAGTGGTTCCTCACATCAAGGTAAGAGGAATAAGTACCTCGGTAAGTGTAATCCGGTTAATAAGAGGTCAGGCAAGGAAAAGAGAGACTGCCTCTTCTGCCAGGGTACTCATTTCACTAAAAATTGTAATGCCTGTAATTCATGGGACATTAAAGTGGAAAGAATGAAAGAACTTGACAGATTTATCAGATGTCTAGACAATCATAATGTAAAGGATTGTCATACCAAATTGAACAGTTGCTATCAATGCAACAAGGGAAAGCACCATACAGTTATGTGCAGGGTTGTATGTGATTCTTATAATAATGGTGACAATAATGATAATGTTAATAACCCTGACACTACAGTGACTGATGTAAAGGTTGCAGCTAATGGCAATAATGATGGCCTAGCTGAGGTAGCCTTGCCGGTGTTGGATGTAAAAATTCAGGATAAAGGGCATAAACCCAAAACCATACGGTGTTACTCTCCTCAACACTGGTACGGGCCATGTAATATATGGCAGACTACCGCCTAGTAATAATGACTAGAGGAAGTAGTGAATACGGTCACGGTGTCTTACTCATGAAAGGTCAACCCAGTACAAGTATTCTTCTATCGAGAATGATGTTGAACCAGTCTAATTTGTGGGAGCTGGACAGCATAGGGATTAATGTAAATGAGGAAAGTCCAAATGATTCCTTTACTCAGGAACAATACCTGAAGGATGTTAAATGTGAATCTGGACATTACTGGGTGCGACTTCCGTGGAAGCTTGACCGTCCAGAATTACCTACTAATTATAGGATGGCGTATGGACAGTTAAAGGGCCCAGCTCTGCGAACTGAGCAAGACACCAAAATTGTTGACTGCTTATAATGATATAATTAATAAGCAGTTAAATAATAAATTGTTCTTACTTCAGGCGACGATAAATGCACACCTTAAATGCACAGGCGGTCCACTGAGCGAAGTAATTGGGTAAATAATCTTATGTGGACAATTTCCGGGTGTGACGTCAACTGAAGAGGAACTAATGAGGATATGTGAAGGGGTTAATGAAATAATGAAGAAATGTGCTGGGACTGACTTGGGATACTGAGAGACTTGTTATTGTTAAAGTCTCAAAATTCCAGTATGCCCAATAAATTAATCCAGGGAGCATAGGCTTATGCCCCTGAGAGAATGGAACACTAATTAGTCCATTTTGAGGGATCAATAAATATAGATGGCCATGGAGTTGGTGCCTATATGCAGTAATGTGCTGGGGCTGACTTGGGATACTGAGAGACTTGTTATTGTTAAAGTCTCAAAATTCCAGTATGCCCAATAAATTAATCCAGGGAGCATAGGCTTATGCCCCTGAGAGAATGGAACACTAATTAGTCCATTTTGAGGGTTCAATAAATATGGATGGCCATGACTTGGGATACTGAGAGACTTGTTATTGGTAAAGTCTCAAAATTCCAATATGCCCAATAACTTAATCCAGGGAGCATAGGCTTATGCCCCTGAGAGAATGGAACACCAATTAGTCCATTTTGAGAGTTCAATAAATATGGGTGGCCAGTGAAGATGGAAAAAATTGTACTCCACATTATGTAAGTCGTCTAGCAACGACCTCCGCCCGGCCGCAGTGTGGAAAATTTTTTAATTTTCCGAAACTATAGTGCCTAATAGGTGTTTAATGTGTCTATATGGGTCAAAAATGTATTTGAAAATAAGAGTAGAACCAAGAGTTCCCTTTGCGCATGCGCGGATGTGCGGGAGGGAGGAGCGCGTATTGTTTGAATGGTGGTGAGGAAGCTGAGAAAACATGGAACCACGAAATTGACGTTCACGGTGGCCTAAGGATTAATATAGGCCTCATTTCATAATAAGAAGTGTCGTAACTGTTCCTGGTGGAGAGTGAGGGAACGTGATTTACGGGACCACGGTGGTAGAGTGGTAAAATGGGTGATAAGAGGAGGAGCGGGTGGCAGGTGCACGGCCAGGGTGAGTGTCCAGGGGACATACCCGTGTGTTAATCCTCGCTCATCGGCCTCAGATCTCAATGGAGTGACCTCTAATTTGTGTAATAGTTATGAGACGTTAAATCGTCTTGTGAATTGTAATGTAATTAATGATAATAACGCTAAGTTAAGCGAATATGTGAAGTGAAATAAGTCGTTTGCTCCGAGTGAACACGCTAGACCTCGTTGTTAACGAGACGAGGAAAGGGAAACTCCTTGAGTCACGATGTCTAAAGCAGGACAAACCAGCGGATACCTCGTCCTGCGGGAATGAGAATCGTGTCGGTGTAACAGGACATCGAAAATGAGATGGTGAATCAAGAAATGAGGAATATCCATCACCCACAGTTAAGTAACCCTTCTAGTTATAGCAACCTTAGACTGGCCAGTAGTGGTATGTTATGATTAGATAGGTTACGAGTGATCCAGCTACATCAAGTGACCACCAGAGAACATCTGGTAAGTATTGGGATTATGTACAAATGTTTTCCTTGACGGATGTATCCATGTGTGTCCTACCCCCCCCCCTTCATTCAGTTGAACTAATATAATCTATACAGTCCACAATTAATTAGTAGCCCCGTACTTGTGGGTGCTATCCAATCCATACTGGTCTCGGATAGATATGGATAAGATTGTGAGGCCGAAGGAATCACTTGCCGCGACCAGGGGTGATTAAGTTTTCTCACATGTCTACCCGGGGTGACTACGGTAAACATACAGTTAAGCACCCTAGGAAATTTTCCATAGAGTATCACAGGCCAACTTATGACTAGTTAAGATTCATTATTTTGAGATTGAGATTGATATTTCTGTTTATGGTCAAATGGGTGAGTGAGTGTAAGTGTGAACCACCAGGTGGTAT
Organism: Cherax quadricarinatus; assembly: GCF_038502225.1. Classification (NCBI taxonomy): domain Eukaryota; kingdom Metazoa; phylum Arthropoda; class Malacostraca; order Decapoda; family Parastacidae; genus Cherax; species Cherax quadricarinatus. The sequence goes on along the minus strand of NW_027195318.1, from coordinate 6,501 downwards.
TCGTATTATTAGTTGACAGGGTGTATCAGGGAGATAAGATGTTTTCTGATGGTAGTTTTGAAGGTGATGAATGTGTCTACAGTTTTAGAATTTTCAGGTAGGGTGTTCCAGATTTTAGGGCCTTTGACATACATTGAATTTTTGTAAAGGTTTAGTCGGACATGGGGAATGTCATAGAGATGTTTGTGTCTGGTTTTGTGCCTGTGGGTTCTGTCACAACTATCAAGAAAGCGTTTTAGGTCAAGGTTAATATTGGAATTTAAGGTCCTGTAGATGTAGATTGCACAGTAGTAAGTGTGGATGTACTGAACAGGGAGTAAGTTTAGATCTATGAAGAGTGGGGGGGGGGTGTTGCCAGGGATGGGATTTAGTGATTATTCTTACTGCGGCTTTTTGTTGGGTTATTATTGGCTTTAGGTGTGTTGCTGCAGTTGAACCCCAAGCACAGATAGCATAGGTGAGGTATGGATATATAAGTGAATGGTATAGTGTGAGAAGGGCAGTTTGCGGCACGTAGTATTGTATCTTGGAGAGGATCCCAACCGTTTTGGATACTTTTTTGGTTATGTGTTGGATATGGGTGCTGAAGTTCAGGTTGTTGTTGAGGTATAGGCCTAGGAATTTGCCCTCATTATGCCTGGCAATTAGTGTTGTCGATCTTAATGTTAATTTGCGCATCTCCTGCTCTGCTACCAAACATAATGTAGTAGGTTTTGTCAACGTTAAGCGTAAGTTAATTGGCTGTCATCCAAGTCGATATTTTGATCAGCTCCTCATTAACAATGGTGTTGAGGGTGGCAAGATTAGGGTGAGAGATGACATAAGTCGTGTCGTCAGCAAAGAGAATGGGGTTCAGGTGTCGAGATACGTTTGGAAGATCATTGATGTATATGAGGAAGAGCAGGGAACCAAGGACACTTCCCTGCGGAACTCCAGTATCAAGTGGCTGTGTTGTTGATGCTGTGTCTTTAATGGTGACATACTGATACCTATTAGTAAGGTAAGATTTGAAATATGCAAGCGCATGGCCTCTTATACCATAATGGTCAAGTTTGTGGAGTAGGATGCCGTGGTCTACTGTGTCAAAAGCTTTTCTTAGGTCAATAAAAATTCCTAGTGGATATTCCTTATTTTCCAATGCTGTGTAAAGCAGATCTAGCATTTTTATGATTGCATCGTTAGTGCTTTTATTTTTCCTGAATCCAAATTGGCAGGGGTTGAGTATGTTTTGTGACGTTATAAATGAATACAGTCTCCTGTGCACGAGTTTCTCAAAGATTTTGGATAGCAATGGTAAGTTTGATATTGGCCTATAGTTGTTTAAATCTGTAGGGTCACCACCTTTATGTATTGGTGTAACCCTTGCCGTCTTGAGTAATTTCGGGAAGGTGCTAGTTTCTAGTGACTTGTTAAAAAGTAATGAGATAATATGCGAGAGGACATGGGCCACTCTCTTGTACAATAATGGTGGGACATGAGACAGATTCCCTGAGTTATTTTTAAGTGACTTTATAATCTCGGTGACTTCCGTGGGCTCAGTTGGAGCAAGATAGAAGGAATTTGGGAAATTCCCATCTAGGTAGTCCCCGGCATGGGCATTGGTACGTGGGATTTTATTGGCGAGATTAGAACCTATGGTTGAGAAGTTGTTTATCTTGTTAGCTGTGTCAGTGGGTTGCAGTGGTGTTTCATTAGGTTTAGTTAGGACAATATTCTTGTTTTTTTTCAGTTTGTGGGTCCCTAGAGTCTGAGAGAGTGTTTTCCAGGTCTTTTTTATATCTCTTGTGTCAGTGAATCTACTGGAGTAGTATAGTTGTTTGGCTTTCTTTATTACTTTGGTGAGGACTGATGAATAGTGTTTAATAATATCTTTGTGTATTAAGCCCTGCTTATATTGCTTTTCATATTGGTGTTTCTTGTCAATGGATTTCAGAATGGTGCTGGTTAGCCATGGACAACCAAGCCGTTTGTTTGTGATCTGTTTCGTTTTATAGGACAATGTTTGTTGTATAGTCTAAGTAGTTTAAGAAAAATGTCTGTCCAGTCATCAATACCATTGGCCTTGGAGAATTCTGTAGGCCAGTCAACAGTCTCTAGGTCAGCTGTGAACTTCCTTATTGAGGCCTCATCATGGAGTCTAAATGAGACTTTGTTGTATTCAAGTGGTGGTTTACTAATGTTTGTCAAGAGGAAGGTAGGGTAGTGGTCTGTAGTGCTATCTGTGATTATCCCTGATTTAAGGGGGGCTAGTATATTGGTCCATATGTGGTCTATTATAATTGCACTTGTTTCAGTGAGCCTGGTTGGTTTAGTTATTGTTGGTATGAGAAGTGTGTTGTTCATATTGTTGATGAAATCAGTTACAGGCTGATCATCTAGTAGCCCAAGGTTGATGTTGAAGTCAAAAGCTAAGAGAAGGTGGTGCTTATTCATTTGTCTGTTTGTTATTAGTGCCTTTAATTTCTCACTGAAGTTTGGGATGTTTGTGTGAGGTATCCGGTAAATGGCACCGATTGTTAAAGGCATCTTAAGGTTTTTTACAGTAAAATTAGCAAAAATGTATTCTCCATATTCATCACTAAAGCAATTGGTGCTAATACAAGATAACTGGTTAGAGTAATAGATTGCAATACCACCCCCAACTTGGTTTGGTCTGCAGTTGTGGATTGCTGTGTATCCTGGTAGAGGGTAGATATCTATTGTGTCCTGTTTAAGCCAGGTCTCAGTAAGAATAATGCAGGAGAAGGGTGTCTTTAGTGATTCAAGGAGTGCTAGGAGGTCATCATAGTGTTTGCTTAAGGACCTGATGTTGTAGTTAAGTACTGATAGACTTTTATCATTGTTTAGGATAGTGCTGGCTTGTGATGCTGTGTAGTAAAGGCAGTTACTTTCCAATAGGTTTTGATTGTGTGTCAGATTATGGAGGTTTAGATCAGGGTCAACGTGATCAATCATCTTCTAGGTTTAAATTATGGTTATTTATATCCTGAGTTGTGTGTTGAGTTTTAGTACTGATATCTGTAGTGGTGGGAAGTTTGGACAAGTATATAGCTAGAGTATTTTGGTCATGTAGAGTATAGTCACTAATACACATAATGAAGTTGGTGTTGTCTATGTGTTGTGCTGGAATGAGCTAAAGTACAACTAGGTATAAACTAATAATATAAAAATACAAATTAAGAATAGCACAAGACTCTCACTTGTAATTGCACTAAGGTCTAATGTAATGACTTTGGTATAGTCTATGTATTGAGCTAGAATGAGCTATAGTACAACTAGGTTTAATCTAATAATATAAAAATACAAATTAAAAATAGCACCAGTCTCTCACTAGTAATTACACTATGGTCTAATATAATGACTTTGGTACTGACTATGTATTGAGATATATTAGTCATAAAGATATAAGAAAACGATAGAAACACGGGGGGGGGGGGGGGAATGCCGCGTCAGCGCTTGGTACACAAGGCGCTGTCACCATGCCTGTTATAAATGACTATAATTCCTTTTAGAAACATCGTACAAGGATAATGATTATACCAGAGTGTAGCCAGAAAGTTCAGCTATATTTTTAGGTAACAATAACTCAATTTTGGTATTTTTTCGAGTTTTCTTTTTTTTTTTTTACTCCGCGCGGAGAAGTGTCCGGAACCCCTTAGAAACAACATTCTACACAGCCTAGACCAAGACCACAACAATCACTGGTCACAGCTCATACTACAAGCAGACAAACAACATATTAAAAACACTAAAGCCTTCTGGAACAACTCCCACCAACAAATTCAAACACATCACCCACAACAACACACACATTTCAGACCCGCAGGCTGCTACCAACATCTTCAAACACATCTGGGAGAATATCTTCCACGCTCACCCACCTCGCCCTAACGTTATTCAACACATTCAGAACATAGAACACTGGAACACTGCACACACACAAGAAACAACACCAGACAGCCACATCCATCTGGACTCTCTTACCTCCTCCCAAGAACTCGACACTCCTTTCACCAACACAGACATTAAAACTCTCCTCAGACACCTTCCTCCCAAGGCCCCTGGTGCCTCTGGCCTAACCATATTATCCTAAAACACCTTCCTGACTATCATTACTGTCTATACAAACCTCCTTAATGCCTCCCTTGCCTCTGGATACTTCCCTTCCCTCTTCAGAGCTGCTACTGCTATCCTCCTTCCTAAACCCAATAAAGACCACTCTGACCCTAGAAACTATCGCCCTATCAGCCTCCTCGAAACTTTAGGAAAACTCTTTGAAAAACTCATCAGCCATCGCCTTCGCAGATACCTGGAACACAACTCTCTACTTTCTGATGGCCAGTTTGGCTTCAGAACACACAGATCCACACAGGATTCCATTAACATCATTCTCAACTACATCCACATAACACAAAACAAAGAAACAGGACAGTCCTGGTTGCAAAAGACGTTGTCTGGCACGAAGGGCTCAAGTACAAACTCTGCACTAACTTTAACGTGCCTCTCATTACTCGTAAACTCCTACAATTTCCTAGACGGCCGTACCATGAGAATCAAATTCCAAGGCTGTTACTCTGACTACTTCACACTAAATGCTGGAGTACCCCAGGGATCTGTCCTCTCCCCTACCCTCTACATTTTATTCACTAACGACATTCCAACACCTGCATACCACAACTCCATCACACTAGCCTATGCAGACGACATTACACAACTCATCAATCACGCCAATATAGATACACTCACACACAAAACACAAAATGAGGTCGACAGGACAGCCATCTACTACCAGGGCTACCCACGCAACATTTCACTTGACTCCTGCCACTATATATGCTCGTTTTCTTAGTTATCTCTGTATTAGGACTGAAAAAGCCACTCGTGGCGAAACGTTTCCTTTAATAAATCTCCTAAACTGTACACAAGTGTCTTTTTCCACAACTTGTCGGTATCACCATACCATTTCTCATCAAAACAGTACTAGTAATACTATTTTTAACGTGATTAGTTCCCTTCTACTGTTGTTTCCAGTATTCTGTTCTGCTGTATCTTACCGAAGAGACCTGTTGCGAGTAGTACCTGAAACAAATTCTTAGGTAGATTTGGGGGAAGGTTGGAGAAATCGTGGGTGGTTTTGAAAAGGATTTGCCTTGTATGGGTCAGTAGGCCTGCTGTAATGTTCCTCCATGTTCTTATAAATATACCGAAGTGGTGCGCTTGTGTCTTGTTCAATTTGTAGGTACAACATAGCATAAATGTGGTGTACGAATGGTATATAATACCGACAAGATGAGATTAAGACACATGTGCAACATCTGGGTATCTTTATTGTAGACGTTTCGCCATCCAATGGCTTTATCAATACAAATTCTAGGACATAACTTGAAGACAGTAGAACTATGTACAGAAGATGAGGTAATCAGTCCCTCAACCTAGGAGTAGGTGCGAAGAGCACCATAGTCTATGGTGCTGTTCGCACCTACTCCTAGGTTGAGGGACTGATTACCTCATCTTCTGTACATAGTTCTACTGTCTTCAAGTTATGTCCTAGAATTTGTATTGATAAAGCCATTGGATGGCGAAACGTCTACAATAAAGATACCCAGATGTTGCACATGTGTCTTAATCTCATAGCATAAATGTACTTACTGGTGTCAGAGACGACCAAGATGTCGCTACACACTTCTTCGCTCTGCACAGATTCTGTCTTGGACAGCTGCTTCATGGCATTCACGCACACCGCGTACGTCCCTGGCGCTACTGAGTTTAGCACGTACGTTGACATCTCGCTCGACACTGTGACGGTACTTTCGCTATCGACAGAGCGTAGGATGACGTTGAAGTTGTCGATGGTCGAGACATCGTCGATCAAATGCCAGGTGGCGATGATGTTGGAGTCCTTAATGGCTGCCTGGACTCTATATCCTGAGCTCAGGACTACATATTAACAGTATATTAATATTATTAGTAGCAGTAATTATTATTATACCATTATTGATGTTAGTATTATTACAGTCATGAGGAAGGAGCACTAGACACTGAGGAAAGGGACTCGGTGGGATTCGATCGAAAGAAACGGTTCGCTTCATTTGTTAAGACCAAGAAAGGAACCTGGATGTATGTGTATATAACAACGGTACTCACAGATGGCGCTCCAGGTGTGCTCCCCTGAGGCTATGATATTGCCATCGAAGTCATAGGCGGTGACTAGCATCCACAAGTCAATGTAAGCCCCCACGTCAATGGTTTCAGTGCTGAGTACACAGGTCTCAACTGCGTCTTGGGTGTCGATCGGTGCTTGGGAGGTGGTCTCTAGGTGCTGGACACCCTTCTGTAGTCCCAGTTCGTAGCTTGCGGCTCCTGCAGGCTGGCTAAAGCACACCCGCAGGTGGTCGTCCCACCGAATACTCCAGTCGAGTATAGGGAACTCTGGTGTGAGGGCAGAGAGGAAGGTCAGTGAGTGTGGCGGTGGTGAAAAGTTAATTAATCTGTGTATGCGTG